>NC_092876.1:376368365-376653365 GCF_028372415.1 Notamacropus eugenii | reverse complement strand
CTAACCTCAACCCTAGGGTCAGGGTAAGGATTAGGGTTACTGTTAAGGATAGAATTAGGGGTAGGGTTAGGTTTAGGGTTACGATTGAGGTTAGGATTAGGGTTAGGGTTAGGGTTAGGGTAAGGGTTAGGTTTAGGGTTAGGGTTAGGGTAAGTGTTAGGGTTAGGGTTAGTGTTAGGGTAGGGTTAGGGTTAGGGTTAAGGTCTGGGTTAGGAATGGGTTAGGTGTTAGGGGTCAGGTTAGGGGTAGAGTTCGGGTTAGGGTTAGGGTTAGGGTAAGAGTTAGGGTTAGGGTTAAGGATAGGGTGGGGGTAGGGTTAGGGTTAGGGTTTGGGTTGAGGTTAGGGTTATGGTTACGATTAGATTAACGTTAGGATTGGAGTTGAGGTTAGGGTTAGGGTTAGGGGTAGGGTTAGGGTAAGGATTAAGGTTAGGGTTGAGGTTAGTGTTAGTGGTAGGGTTAGGGTTAGTGTTAGAGTTAGGGTTAGGATTAGAGTTAGTGTTAAGGATAGGGTTAGGGGTAGGGTTAGGGTTAGGGTTAGAGTTTAGTGTTAGGGTTAGGTGTAGGGTTACGGTTAGGGTTATGGCTAGGGTTAGCTGTAGGGTTAGGGTTAGGGTTAAGGTTAGGGTTACGATTGGCATTGGGGTTAGGGTTAGGGTTAGGGGTAGGGTTAGGGTTTGGGTAACGCTTAGGGTTAGGGTTAGGGGTTGAGTTAGGATAAGGATTATGATTAGGGTTAAGGATAAAGTTAGGGATAGGGTTAGGGTTAGGGTTAAGGTTGAGGTTAGGGTTAGGGTTAGTGTTAGAGTTAGGGTTAGGATTAGAGTTAGTGTTAAGGATAGGGTTAGGGGTAGGGTTAGGGTTAGGGTTAGAGTTTAGTTTTAGGGTTAGGTGTAGGGTTACGGTTAGGGTTAGGGCTAGGGTTAGTTGTAGGGTTAGGGTTAGGGTTACGATTGGCATTGGGGTTAGTGTTAGGGTTAGGGGTAGGGTTAGGGATAAGGTTAGGGTTTGGGTAACGCTTAGGGTTAGGGTTACGGGTTGAGTTAGGATAAGGATTAGGATTAGGGTTAAAGATAAAGTTAGGGATAGGGTTAGGGTTAGGGTTAAGGTTGAGGTTAGGGTTAGGGTTAGGGTTGGGTTAGGGTTAGAGTAAGGATTCGGGTTAGGGTTATGGTTAGGGTTAGGGTTAGTGTTAGGGTAAGGCTTAGGGTTAGGGTTAGGGTTAGGGTAAGGTTTAGGGTTAGGGTTAAGGATTGTTTTAGGGGTAGGTTTAGGGTTAGGGTTAGTGTTGAGGTTAGGGTTAGGGTTAGGGTTACGGTCATGGTTAGGGTTAGGGTAAGGGGTAGGGTTAGGGTTAGGGTTAGGATAAGGATTAGGGTTAGGGTTAAGGATAAAGTTAGGAATAGGATTAGGGTTAGGGTTAAGGTTGATGTTAGGGTAAGGTTTAGGGTTGGGTTAGGGTTAGAGCAAGGATTAGGGTTACGGGTATGGTTAGGGTTAGGGTTAGGGTTAGGGTAAGGGTTAGGGTTAGGGTTAGGGTAAGGTTTAGGGTTAGGGTTAAGGATTGGGTTGGGTGTAGGTTTAGGGTTAGGGTTAGGGTTGAGGTTAGGGTTAGGGTTAGGGTTAAGGTTATGGTTAGGGGTAGGGTTAGGGTTAGGGTTAAGGATAGGGGTATGAGCAGGGTTAGGGTTAGGGTTAAGGTTGAGGTTAGGGTTAGGTTTAGGGATTGGGTTAGTATAAAGATTATGGTTAGGGTTAGGGTTAGTGTTAGGGTTAGGGTAAGGTTTAGGGTTAGGGTTAAGGATTGGGTTAGGGGTAGGGGTAGGGTTAGGGTTAAGGATAGGGTTAGGGTTTGGGTTAGGGTTAGGGTTAGGGTTCAGGTTAGGGTTAGGTTTAGGGTTAGGGTTAGGGTTAGGTTTAGGGTTAGGGTGAGTTTTAGGGTTAGGGTACGACTACGGATTAGGGTTAGGAATACGGATTAGGGTTAGGGTTGTATTTAGGGTTAAGGATAGGGTTAGGCTTAGGGCTAGGGTTAGAGTTCTGGTTGAGGTTATTGTTATTGGTGTGTTTAGGGTTAGGGTTATAGTTAGGGTTAGGGTTATGGTTAGAGTTAGGGTTAGGGTTAGGGTTAGTATTAGGGTTATGGTAAGGATTAGGGTTAGGGTTAAGCATAGGGTTAGGTGTAGCGGTAGGGTTAGTGTAAGGGTTAGGATTGGAGTTGGGGTTAGGGTTAGAGTTAGGGGTAGTTTTAGGGTTAGGGTTAAAGATAGGGTTAGAGGTAGGGTTAGGGATAGGGTTAGGTTTAGGGTAACAGTTAGGGTTAGGGTTAGGGTTAGCGTTAGGGTTAGTGTAAGGATTAGGTTTAGGGTTAAGGTCAGGGTGAGGCTTAGGGTTAGTGTTAGGGTTAGGGTAAGGATTAGGGTTAGGGTTAAGGATAGGTTTAGGGGTAGGGGTAAGGTTAGGGTTAGGGTTGAAGTTCCGGTTATGGTTAGTGTTAGGTTAGGGTTAGGATTTGAATTGGTGATAGGGTTAGTGTTAGGTTTAGGGTTAGGGTTAAGGTTAGGGTTAGGGTTTGGGTTAGGGTTACTGTTAGGGTTAGCGTTAGGGTTGGTGTTAGAGTGCATTTAGGGTTAGGGTTAGGGTTAGGTGTTGTGTGGCAGCAAAAATTGGAATAACACTGCTTCTAAAGTTCTGTGATGATAATCACAGTGAGGACAATTGAAAGGTGTGTGGTGAGTATGTACTGGTGTAAAACATATAACCAATGAGAAACTCTGAAGTAGAAGAGGAGTAAAGCATTTTATTACGACAGAAAGACAAGATGGGCTCATCTGTTGGACAAAGTGAAGGATACATTACAAGTGTATGCCACAGTCATCTTCTGTGGGTACCTTTTAATGTTGGGAGAAATCAAAGAAGAGCATGTTGAATGGAACCATTGTGGACTAGCTCTGCACAAGAACAGCAGGAGGTATAAGTGGTGATATGTATTTTTGGAGAGAACTCTTGAACTGATAGATCATATATCCATTTAAGTACTACTTGAGTATTGAATAAAAATAATAGGCTGAACTTGTAGATTCATTCCTGTTGGTGAGGAAACTTGTTCTACCTATGGTGGGCTGCAACTATCTTGAAAATCATGGCCTTTGAAAGTTTATAATGAATAATAATATTAAAGAAATAATATTTATTATTAATATTTGCAAAAATTAAAATCATTTCCAGGAACTGAGAGGCATTGAGGAAAAGATGCATATGTATCTAAAACAAAACATTTCTTTTAAAAATGGGCCGAAAAGTTCTCTGAGTTTCACTTTATCTTGAGGCACATAGCACAAGTCATGTGACCGAAACTCATGTTTTCTATTTATCTTTGAGAGGGATGCTGAGGCAAGGCTGAGAAATGACTTACATGCATAGATATACTGACCTATTTAGGATTCCCCCAGGATTTGTTCATGAGCTTGTTTGTTGTTGTTGTTTAGTTGTTTGAGTCGCATCTGACTCTTTGTGACCTCATTTGGGTTTTGTTTGTTTGTTTTTTTCTTGGGCAAAGATACTGGAATAGTTTGTCATTTTCTTCTCTAGCTCATTTTATGCATGAGGGAATTTCACCTCCTAATAATAATTTCACCTAACTAATAATGATGACCAAATACAAATGGTGACCACAAACTGCAGGAAACTGAAATTAGGATATTGGAAATGACCTTCATTGTGTGACATTTCAAAAGTTTGAGAGGCATAGTTTCTAGGTAATTTAATAATTTTATTCATAATGCTAGCATTTGAATAAAAGAAAATGTGTGGCAGTCTCAAATAGCAAAGTCAGTCATGGCAGCAGGCTCATATGCCCTTAGAAGATGGTGTTCCTGATGTTGCCAATCAATTCTCATTGGTTAACGATTAATGAGAGAATAAATATTATAATGAAGGGCTAAATCTATTCTAATGAACTTGATTATGTCATTCACTTCTAACTTACCCTCAACTTTGGGTAATCTAATAAAAAAATTTATCCCCCACCCAAGTCTGAGTAGAAGGGAGTTTCACCTTAGATTTGAAGTCTGATCTAGTTGAATGAAGTAGCAATATCCAGAATGAGGAGAATGTTAATCTCATCTTCTATCAGCCTTGTCCCTGAGAGACTGGACAAGGAAATAAGACATGGGGAGAAAAGCTGGGATCTCTCCAATTTTATTTTATTTTTTTTGTTTTTCTAAATTAATTTATTTAACTTTAAACATTCATTTCCACAAAATTTTGGGTTCCAAACTTTTTCCCCATTTCTCCCTTCCCCCACCCCAAAACGCCAAGCATTCTAATTGCCACTATTACCAATCTGCCCCCTCTTCTAACATCCCTCCCTTCCCTTATCCCTGTCTTCTCTTTTGTCCTGTAGGGCCAGATAACTTTCTATATCCCATTATCTGTATTCCTTATTTCCGAGTAGCAAGAACAGTACTCGACAGTTGTTCCTAAAACTTTGAGTTCCAACTTCTCTTCATCCATCCCTCCCCACCCATTCCCTTTGGGAAGGCAAGCAATTCAATATAGGCCATATCTGTGTAATTTTGCAAATGACTTCCATGACAGTCATGTTGTGTAAGACTAACTATATTTCCCTCCACCCTATCCTGCCCCCCATTGCTTCTATTCTCTCTTTTGATCCTGTCTCTCCACAAGAGTGATGACTTCAAATTGCTCCCTCCTCCCATTGCCCTCCCTTCCATCATCCCCTCCACCCTGCTTATCCCCTTCTCCCCCACTTTCCTGTATTGTAAGATGGGTTTTCATACCAAAATGAGTGTGCATTTTATTCTTTCCTTTAGTGGAATGTGATGAGAGTAAACTTCATGTTTTTCTCTCACCTCCTCTCTTTTTCCCTCCACTAAAAAGTCTTTTGCCTGCCTCTTTTATGAGAGATAATTTGCCCCATACCATTTCTGCCTTTCTTCTCCCAATATATTTCTCTCACCCCTTAATTTCATTTTTTTAAGATATGATCCCATCCTATTCCATTCACTCTGTGTTCTCTGTCTATCTCTCTGTGTGTGTGTAATCCCACCAACTACCCAGGTACTGAAAAGTTTCAAGAGTTACAAATATTGTCTTTCCATGTAGGAATGTAAACAGTTCAGCTTTAGTAAGTTCCTTATGACTTCTCCTTGTTGTTTACCTTTTCATGCTTCTCTCCATTCTTGTGTTTGAAAGTCAAATTTTCTTTTCAGCTCTGGTCTTTTCATCAAGAATGCTTGAAAGTCTTCAATTTCATTGAAAGACCATTTTTTCCCCTGAAGTATTATACTCAGTTTTCCTATGTAGGTGATTCTTGGTTTTAGTCCTAGTTCCTTTGACTTCTGGAATATTATATTCCACACCCTTCCATCCCTTAATGTAGAAGCTGCTAGATCTTGTATTATCCTGATTGTATTTCCACAATACTTGAATTGTTTCTTTCTAGCTGCTTGCAATATTTTCTCCTTGATCAGGGAACTCTGAAATTTGGCCACAATGTTCCCAGGAGTTTCTCTTTTTGGATCTCTTTCAGGCAGTGATTGGTGGATTCCTTGAATACTTATTATGCCTTCTGGTTCTAGAATCTCAGGGCAGTTTTCCTTGATAATTTCATGAAAGATGATGTCTAAGCCCTTCTTTTGATCATGGCTTTCAGGCAGTCCCATAATTTTTAAATTGTCTCTCCTGGATCTATTTTCCAGGTCAGTTGTTTTTCCAATGAGATATTTCACATTATCTTCCATTTGTTCATTCTTTTGGTTTTGTTTTGTGATTTCTTGGTTTCTCATAAATTCATTAGCCTCCATCTGTTCCATTCTAATTTTGAAAGAACTCTTCTCTTCAGTGAGCTTTTGAACTTCCTTTTCCATTTGGCTAGTTCTACTTTTTAAAGCATTCTTCTCCTCATTGGCTTTTGGAACCTCTTCTGCCAATTGAGTTAGCCTATTTTTCAAGGTATTATTTTCTTCAACATATTTTGGGTCTCCTTTAGCAAGGTGTTGACCTACTTTTCATGCTTTTCTTGCATCTCTCTCATTTCTCTTCCCAGTTTTTCCTCCACCTCTCTAACTTGATTTTCAAAATCCTTTTTGAGCTCTTCCATGGCCTGAGCCTATGGTATATTTATTTTGGATGTTTGAGATACAGATGCCTTGAACTCTATGTCTTTCTCTGATGGTGAGTATTGTTTTTCCTCATCAGAAAGGATGGGAGGAGATATCTGTTCACCAAGAAAGTAACCTTCTATAGTCTTATTTTTTTTCTCTTTTCTGGGCATTTTCCCAGCCAGTGACTTGACTTATGAGTTTCCTTTCCATACCCACCTCACCACCAGATCCACCCAGCTAGTGCTTGGGGGCTGAGATTCAAATGCTGCTTCCCAGCCTCAGGGCTTTTGTTGGGGGCGGGGCTGCTATTCAGTGTGAGATTAAGTTCAGGTGCTCAGGTGGGGGCAGGGCCACCCCACAGGGCTTAGTTCCCTCAGGGGGTTTACAGGAGACCTTCCACAATGGATCCAATCTCCTGCCTGCTTTGGGAGACCCTGTCTGCTGCTGCCTCTGCTGCTGCCTCCTGAGGGGGCCTGAGTTATGGACCCTTCTCGGCGAGCTGAGAAGACCCTCTCCCTGACCCTTGGCATCTGTGGGTGGAGGGACCTTTGCTGCTGCTAGAGATTCTGTCCCTGAAGCCTGCTGGGATCTGCTCCTCTTGGTGCTGCATGGCCAAGGCAAGGCTGAGGGTTCCGCTCCAGGTCTGGTGCACAACGGACCTTTTGGGTCAGTTTTTCAGGTCTCTCTGGAAGAGAAATCTCCTCCACTCTGTTGTTCTGTGGCTTCTGCTGCTCCAGAATTTGTTGGGAGTTCTTCTTTACCGGTATTTTATGGGCTGTGGGTTCAGAGCTAGCATATGTGTATCTTTCTACTCTGCTGTCTTGGCTCCTCTCCAATTTTAATAATTTGTAATTAATGTGAGAGAAAAAAATCATTTCTCCTGATTCATAGAATTCTTAAGCTATGAGATGAGGAAAAAACCTTCCAAGAGAAATACTCAAAGGTACCAAATGTCAAATAATTGGATATTGGAAGGAATAACTCATAGTATTTCTGATTGCAACCCATCTGCAGAAGCACTGATGGGCTATTCAAGGGGAAATGAATGGAATTATTCCAGACCTTTTTTTTAAGTATATTTTTTGTTTTCTTGTCACCTTTACTTATACATATGGATCTCCTTATTTCCTATATAGTAAGCCATCTCTTGTGATAAAAAAGAAAGGAAAAGAGCAGTTCAGCAAAGCTAACCAATACATTAGTGGTTCGGAGTATATTTATTGTTCCATATCCATTCTTTCCCATCTCTGCAAAAAAGGAGGGAAGGTACATTTCAGTCTTGGGCTTTGCTTGCATACTTTGCTTTCTAAAACATTTTTATCAAGAGGCACGAGAGGTGGAAATAGGAGGAAAAGAATATACTATTAATTCAGAAACAGGGTTGGAAATAATTCTCTCCTCCCATCAAACTTTTGCTGGCATTTTTGTTATTCTTATTTTAGAAGTCTTTTCTGATTTACAGGTCACGTAGTCAACAAGATGGAGGATGAAAAAAAAATTTTTTTTCAATCCCCAATAACATGTTAGTAAATCCAAAAGAAGAATTACTTATCGAAAGAAGAGCAATCACAACTGTATCTATAGGATAAAAAAGGAAGACATTCACGAAGGTAATAGCCTAATGAATTATGAATTAAGAACACCAAACCTTAAGGTACGTACTGAATTACTTCTGCCCCAGCAGCCTCTGTGTTCTGTATATACAAACTGATTCACAGGTTTATGCTTCAGGATATGCCTAGGGGTTTCTTGGCCAGCTCACCACTCCTACCCTTCCCTTATCCTGAACAAACTGTGCATAATAATTTTACCCAGCCCCCTGGGGGAATAGTAATTAGAAAGAGACTACACATTACTTAGTTCAAGGAACTCCAAGGCTTCGGAGGATGTGACTGGATTAAATGTTTATTGACTAACTGACCCATCTCACCTCCCCCATCTTGAGAAATCTGCAGATTCTGACTTATTTTGCCAAAGAACTAAAGAAGGGAGAAACTGGGGCAACAGCCCAGCATGTGTTTCTGTATTAGGTCTGAAAGAAAAGGGACAGGAATCTAGCTTGGACTCTTTCTGTCCTCACACAAGGTACTTAGGACAGGGATTGAGGCCAGTGAAAAGTAGATTCCTCAATATGGGAAGAAGCTAAGAAAACATTAAGATCCAGTTTCAAGGATAAACCCATCATCAAAAGGGGAGGAGTCAGAAGTGATTGATATAAGACTACAAAGGAAAAAGCATTTAAACTACCAAAGATTTCAAGAGGAAGAAAATACAATTAAAAAACCTAGATCACAAAAAGAGAAACCAGTGTCTTGACAAAAGTTAAAAAGTAAACAAAGGGCAGAATTTATGATATGACATTTTAACATGATAAAATTTGTGACATTAAGACATGATAAGTAAGAAAAAAACTTGAACATCATAATGCAAGAAATCATAGAAGAGAGATGCCCAGAACTTCAGAATACAGAATTTGTTCTTATAAATTTGAATCAGTTGCATATATATAACACTACACACACACACACACACACACACACACACACACACACACACACACACACACACACACATGGAATAAGAATTCTATTAAAGAAAATTACTGTAAATTTATTTAGTTAACTGTCCTAATTTTAACTGCAATGATTTTGTCTGCAAAATATTTTTAATTGTATATAATCAATCTGCTTGTGCTCCTTTGCCTTTCTTCTCTTTCCCTTACCCAGAGTTTATTCACAGATTCTTACTTCTTATTTCTTTCCTTTTAAACCCACCTTCCCAATCCACCATCCAAAGTTTGAGTTTGATTTGATTTTGGCTAATCCCCACCTGAATCTACATCTCCTTGTATTCCCCCATATCCTCTTTCCCATTCCCTCCTCTTTTCCTGTTGAATGAAAAATGTTTCTTTACCCAACTGAGTATATTATTTCTTCCTTTGATCGTTTCAGAAGACAGTGAGGTTCACATGTTCCCTACTCCCTCTACTGTTTCCTACTAATCTTCTATTAGTCTTCCACTTATGCACCCTGATTACATAATTTCCTTCACCCTTACTCTCCCTCCCTGGGTGTATTCCATTTCTTTTCTTCTTATAAAATCATCTAAACATAACAAAATTATTAAGCTGTATATCTCATTTGATTCCGTGATGATGTTAGGGTTCTGATGGAACATATATCATTATCTTCTTATATTGGAATTCAAACACTTCATCCTTCTTTTATCACTTATTTTTGCTTTCTCATATTTACTTTTTTCATGTTTCTCTTGACTCTTCTGTATTTAAAATTCAGATATTCTTGGAATAGCACTTAATGATAATATGAGTTTTTCCTCTAGGATTATACTCACCTTTTCTGGATAAGTTGTTCTTGGTCACAAACCTGTACTGTCTTTGGAATATTCTATTTCAAGTTCTCTGCCCCTTTATTTTTGTTCACTTTCAGTTTTATTAATGGATTTTTGTTTTTATATCCCAAAAATTTACAGATTACTTCTACCTCACGAAAAAAACTCTTGTAACAAAGTAAAACAGTTAAGTAAAACTAATGACATATGCAACAGTTCACATGTGTATCATTCCCTACAGTCTTTTAAAAAAAAGCAAATCTATTTTCTTTCCCCTCTAACCCCTCTAATTAAAAAAGAAAAATAAAGGCAAACTTCTTTTAAAAATTATTTTCATTTATTTTGTTAAATATTTCCCAAATAATTCCCAATGTGTAAAAATTGTTAGCATTTTTTAAAAAATTGTGTTTCAAATTCTCTCCCTCCTTCTTGTCCCCTACCCCCTTGAGAATGTAAATAATTTGCTATTAATTACACCTGTGAAGTCAGGCAAAGAATATGTCTGTATTTGCCACATTGCGAAAAAAACACAAGCAAAATTAAACAATAAAAATGAAGAAAAGAAAAAAGTGTTCTTTATTGTGCATTCAGAATTCATCAAATTCATCAGTTCTCTCTTTGGGGGTGGATAACATTTTCTATCATGTATCACTGTCTTGGATATTTGTCTTGATCAGAGTAGCTAAGTCTTTCACAGTTCTTTTAAAAAAAATAATTAGTTTATTTGTTTTCAGTTTTCAACCGTCATTTCCATAGCTTTAAAATTTTTCTTCTCACCTCGCTGTCGATGGCAAGCAATCTTATATGGGTTCTACATATTCATTCTTTTTTTAAAAAATTAATTAATTTGTTTTCAGTTTTCATAAATCACTGCCATAAGTCTTAAATTTTTGTCCCCTCCCTCTCCCTCTCCCCTCCCTCTCCTAGATAGCATGCAATTTTATATGGATTCTACACATACATTCTTATTAAACACATTTTCATATTAGTCATGTTGCATAGAAGAATTAAAATGAATGGGAGAAAGTATGAGAAAAACAAAACAAAATATAACACAAGAGAAAAAGGTCTGCTTCATTCTGCATTCCAATTTCATATTTCTTTCTCTGGATATGGATGACATTTTGCCTCAAGGGTCCTTTGGAAATGTTTTAGGTCCTTTCATTGCTGTGAAAGGAGAAGTCTATCGGAAACGGTCCTCACACACTGTGGTTATTACTGTGTATAATGTTCTCCTGGCTCTGCTCATTTCACTCAGCATCAGTTCATATAAGTCTTTCCAGGTTTTTCTGAAGTTCACCTGTTCGTCAATTCTTGTAGTACAATATTATTCCATTACATTCATATACCACAACTTGTTCAGTCATTCCCCAATTGATGGGTATCCCTTTGATTTCCAGTTCCTGGTTATCACAAAAACAGCTCCTACAAATACTCTTGTACATGTGAGTTATTTTCCCATTTTTATGATCTCTTTGGGATACAGCCCTAGAAGAGGTAATGCTGGGTCAAAGGGAATGCACATGTTTAAAGCCCTTTGGGCATAGTTCCAAACTGCTCTCCAGAATGGTTGGATCAGCTCACAGCTCCACCAACAATGAATGTGTTCCCACTCTCCCACATCTTTTCCAACATTTATTATGTACCTGTTTTGTCATGTTAGCTGATCTGATAGGTGTGATGTGGTACCTCAGAATTTTTTGATTTGCATCTCTCTAATCAATAGTGATTTAGAGTATTTATTTTCATATCGCTATGGATAGTTTTAATTTCTTCCTCAGAAAACTGCTTGTTCACATGCTTTGACCATTTATCAATTAGAGAATGGCTTGTATTCTTGTAAATTTGACTCATTTCTTTCTTTCTTTCTTTTTTTTTTACTCTAGAAGGTGAGATTTTATTTTATTTTTTTATTTTATTTTTCATTTTTAACACAGTTTATAACAGATAAAACAATTCAAACTTTTGGTCAGGTGGTACTTCTTTTTAAAGCATTTACAATATGGACCACAAAAGAATTCTTTTTTTTTAAAACATTAACCAACTGAGACACAAATAATATTTATGTTGCTAACTTCACAAGCTCTTGACGTAATTATCTCCACAGTATTAGTAAGAATTAAAGGACCCTAACTTATTGTTGTTGGTCTAAAGTCCTATGCCTGATAGCTTAATTTTAGACTTAACCTCAGATGTTCCTCTACCAATAATCTATAACTTAATAGATCTGGTATTAAGCTTACAAACCTTTCGACTATAGGAAATTGCCACCTAGAGTAGGGACATTGCAGGGATACAATATCCCCCCAACTTCATGACAATTCCAGGCAGGATTAGATTGTCCACTTGCATTCAGTCAGGCTTAAAGTCTGCCAGGTGTCAGTGGGGAAACTGAGTCAGGAGAATCCTACGTCAGCCCAGGATGAACAGCTGCTCTCCTCCCATGAGATCACCTTTTGCAGTTCATACCAGCATCTCACAGGCTTATTGGCATCATGAATTAGAGGCTCAGACTGCATTTCTTGCTATCCATAACTGGAGTTAGACTCAGAAGAACAGTCACTTAATAGTCCCATATCATCTAAAAATAGCAAGTTTCAATAACCAGGTTTCAAACATGATTATATTTCACTTTGGCTAAGGAACATCTTTAGAGGCAAATCTTAAATGACTTACATGCCTTTCTATACATGTTCTAGTTCCTGATTAAATAGCAATCATAAAATCAAATTTGCCATTGAAACCTTAACTTTTTCATCAATGCCAAATTGTACCTGAGGTTACCTTCCTCTTAGAATAAAATTCTTTCCCCCAAATTAAAGATGTCATTGATTTATTCTCAAGTAATTAATTCAGTCAATTGTTTTAATACTAATTGCTTTTACCTCATTTTGTAACAAGTTCAATTTCTCTCCCCATCACTCCCCTCCCCCTGCTTCCTAATACCTTGCATTCTGATTACTCCTTCCCTCTATGTACCCTCCCTTCTATCAACCCCCATCCTTCCCTTATCCCCATCTTCTCTCTTTTCTAGTAGGGCAAGATAAATTTCTATAACCTATTCCCTGTAATTCTTATTTCCCTATTACATGCAATAAAAATTCTCAACACTCATTGCTAATACTGAATTCCAACTTCTCTCCCTGCTCCCTCCCTCCCTCCCCAGCTCCACTGAGAAGGCAACCAATTCAATACAGACTAAATATGTGTTGTTGTTGTTGTTGTTGTTTTAAATTTATTTATTTAACTTTTAACATTCATTTTAAAAAAAATTTGAGTTACAATTTTTCTCCCCTTTTATCCCCTCCCCCCCAAACACTAAGCATTCTAATTGCCCCTATGACTAATCTGCTCTCTCTTCTGTCATCCCTCTCTGCCCTTGTCTCCATCTTCTCTTTTGTCCTGTAGGGCCAGATAACATTCTATACCCCTTTACCTGTATTTCTTATTTCCTAGTGGCAAGAACATTACTCGACAGTTGGTACTAACACTTTGAGTTCCAACTTCTTTACCTCCCTCCCTCTCCACCCCTTCCCTTTGGAAGGCAAGCAATTCAATATAGGCCAAATCTGTGTAGTTTTGCAAATGACTTCCATAATCGTTGTGTTGTATAAGACTAACTATATTTCCCTCCATCCTATCCGGCCCCCCATTATTTCTATTCTCTTTTGATCCTATCCCTCCCCATGAGTGTCGACCTCAAATTGCTCCCTCCTCCCCATGCCCTCCCTTCCATCATCCCCCTCACCCTGCTTATCCCCTTATCCCCCACTTTCCTGTATTGTAAGATAGGTTTTCATACCAAAATGAGTGTGCATTTCATTCTTTCCTTTAGTGGAATGTGATGAGAGTAAACTTCATGTTTTTCTCTTACCTCCCCTCTTTATCCCTCCACTAATAGGTCTTTTCCTTGCCTCTTTTATGAGAGATAATGTGCCCCATTCCATTTCTCCCTTTCTCCTCCCAATATCTTTCTCTCTCACTGCTTGATTTCATTTTTTTAAGATATGATCCCATCCTCTTCAATTCACTCTGTGCACTCTGTCTCTATGTGTGTGTGCATGTGAGCATGTGTGTGTGTGTAATCCCACCCAGTACCCAGATACTGAAATGTTTCAAGAGTTACAAATATTGTCTTTCCATGTAGGAATGTAGACAGTTCAACTTTTATAAGTCCCTTATGACTTCTCCTTGCTGTTCACCTTTTCATGCTTCTCTTCATTCTTGTGTTTGAAAGTCAAATTTGCTTTTCAGCTCTGGTCTTTTCATCAAGAATGCTTGAAAATCCTCTATTTCATTGAAAGACCAATTTTTCCCCTGAAGTATTATACTCAGTTTTGTTGGGTAGGTGATTCTTGGTTTTAGTCCTAGTTCCTTTGACTTCTGGAATATCCTATTCCATGCCCTTCCATCCCTTAATGTAGAAGCTGCTAGATCTTGTGTTATCCTGATTGTATTTCCACAATACTTGAATTGTTTCTTTCTAGCTGCTTGCAATATTTTCTCCTTGACCTGGGAACTCTGGAATTTGGCCACAATGTTCCTAGGAGTTTCTCTTTTTGGATCTCTTTCAGGCGGTGTTCTGTGGATTCCTTGAATATTTGTTTTGCCCTCTGGTTCTAGAATCTCAGGGCAGTTTTCCTTGATAATTTCATGGAAAATAATGTCTAGGCTCTTTTTTTGATCATGGCTTTCAGGTAGTCCCATAATTTTTAAATTGTCTCTCCTGGATCTATTTTCCCGGTCAGTTGTTTTTCCAATGAGATATTTCACATTCTCTTACATTTGTTCATTCTTCTGGTTTTGTTCTGTGATTTCTTGCTTTCTCATAAAGTCCTTAGCCTCCATCTGTGCCATTCTAATTTTGAAAGAACTATTTTCTTCAGTGAGCTTTTGAATCTCCTTTTCAAGTTGGCTAATACTGCTTTTGAAAGCATTCTTCTTCTCACTGGCTTTTTGAACCTCTTTTGCCAATTGAGTTAGCCTATTTTTTAAGGTGTTATTTTCTTCAACATTTTTTTGGGTCTCCTTTAGCAGGGAGCTGATCTGCTGTTCATGCTTTGACTTCATGTGTCTCATTTCTCTTCCCAGCTTTTCCTCCACTTCTCTAACTTGATTTTCAAAATTCTTTTTGAGCTCTTCCATGGCCTGAGCCCATTGGGTGGGCTGGGACACAGAAGCCTTGACTTCTGTATCTTTCCCTGATGGTAAGCATTGTTCTTCCTCATCAGAAAGGAAGGGAGGAAATGCCTGTTCACCAAGAAAGTAACCTTCTATAGTCTTATTTCCTTTCCCTTTTCTGGGCATTTTCCCAGCCAGTGACTTGACCTCTGAATATTCTCCTCATACCCACCTCACCTCCTGATCCTTCCAGCCAGCGCTTGGGGTCTGAGATTCAAATGCTGCTCCCCAGCCTCGGTGCTTCGGCAGGGGCAGGGTTGCTATTCAGTGTGAGATTAAGTTCAGGTGGTCAGGTCGGGGCAGGGCAGCCTCTCAGGCTCAGTTCCCTCAGGGGTTTTATGCACAGACCTTCAACAATGGATCCAGGCTCCTGCCTGCTTGGGGAGCCCTGGTCTGCCGCTGCCTCCACTTCTGCATCCCGAGGGGGCCTGAGTTATGGGAGCACCCCACTCCCCTCTCGACCCACCAAAGATACCCTCTCACTGACCCCCGTCACCTGTGGGTGGAGGGACTTGTGCGGCCGCTGGGGATCCCGTCCCTGAAGCCTGCTTGGAACTGTTCCTCTTGGTGCCGCGGCCGCGGCAGGGCTAGGCTGCACTCCACGTCCGCAGTGCGAGGGACCTTTTGCGAGAGGTTTGCAGGTCCCTCTGGAACAGAAATCTCCTTCGCTCCACTGTTCTGTGGCCTCACTGCTCCAGAATTCTCCGTGAGTTACTTTATAGAGATGTTCTATGGGTCGTGGGTTCGGAGCTATGTGTATGTGCGTCTTTCTATGCCACCATCTTGGCTCTGCCCCCTAAATATGTGTTGTTTTGCAAAAGACTTCCATAATAATCATGTTGTGTAATACTAATTGTATTGTCCTCTGTCCTACTCTATCACCCCTTATTTTTTTCCCCCATAACTGACTTTGTCCCTTCTCGTACTTGTATATTTCTAGGGATTCCCTTCTCCCATTTGTCCTCCCTTCTAACATTTCCCTCACCCCACTTGTGACCGCCTCTCCTACTTTCCTGTGGTGTTATATAAATTTTGATATCAAATTTAGTGAGCATGTTATTCCCTCCTTCAGCTACATGTGGAGAGAGTAGCTTCATTTTTCCCCTCTCCCCTTCTCCCTTTTCTCCTTCATTGAACAAGATTTTTCTTATATCTTTTATGAGTTATAGCTTGCCCCATTCCATTTCTCCCTTTCTCCTCCCAGTATTTTCCTCCCTCATCCCGTAATTTTTATTTTATTTTAGTTTTTTTTTGCCTGTGCATATCATCTCTTCTGATTCAACACACCCCTACTCTCTATCTATATATGTGTATGTGTGTGTGTGTGTATGTATGTACAATCTCTCCATCTACCCAAATACTGAGAAAAGATTTAAGAGTTATAAATATTTTCTTTCCATGTAGGAATGTAAACACTTCAGCTTTATGATTCATCTTTCCTGTTCACCTTTTCATGCTTCTCTTGATTCTTGTCTTGGGAAGTCAAATTTTCTATATAGATCTGTCCTTTTCATCAATATGAATGCTTCAATGTCCTCTATATCACTGAATGACCATTTATTCCCTTGAAGTATTATACTCAGTTTTGTTGGGTAGGTGATTCTTGGTTTCAGTCCCAGTTCCTTTGACCTCTGAAATATCCCATTCCAAGCCATTTGATCCCTTAATTTTGAAGCTGCCAGAGCCTGTGTTATCCTGATTGCATTTCCACAATACTCTTGTTTCTTTCTAGCTGCTTACAGTATTTTGTCCTTGATCTGGGAACTCTGAAATTTGGCCACAATATTCCTAGGACTTTCTCTCATCAGGTCTTTTTCAGGAGGTGATTGGTGGATTCTTTCAATATTTATTTTGCTCTCTGGTTCTAGAATATCAGGGCAGTTTTCCTTGATAATTTCATGGAAGATAATGTCTAGGCTCTTTTTTTGATCATGGCTTTCAGGTAGTCCCATAATTTTTAAATTGTCTCTCCTGGATCTATTTTCCAGGTCAGTTGTTTTTCCAATGAGATGTTTCACATTGTCTTCTATTTTTTCAAACTTTTGGTTTTGTTTACTAACTGCTTGGTTTAACTCATAGTCATTCATTTCCTTGAACTTAATTCTCTCTTTCAATGAACTGTTTTGTTCAGTGAGCCTTTGAACCTTCTACTCCATTTGGCTAATTCTACTTTTTAAAACCTCCTTCTCCTCATTGGCTTTTTGGACCTCTTTTTCCAATTGAGTTAGCCTCTTTGTAAAGCTGTTATTTTCCACAGAATTTTTTTGGTTCTCCTTTTGTGAGCTGCTAACTCGCTTTTTGAATCCTTGTATTGCCTGAGCCTAGTTTCAGTTCCCTTTGGAGGCTCTGGAGGCAGAGGTCTTTACTTCCTCTAACAGTATGCCTTGTTCTTCCTCATCTGAAAGGATGGGGGGAGATACCTGTTCCCCAAGAAAGTAACCTTCTATGATCTTATTTTTTTCCCTTTTTTGGGCATTTTCCCAGCTAGTTACTTGACTTCTGAGTTTCCTCTCCACAGCCACCTGGCCTCCAGTTCTGCCAAGCCTGCACTGGGGGCTGAAATTCAGATGAGCTGCTCCAAACCTTCAGGGGCTTTAGGAGGGGGCAGGGCCGCAATCCAGTGTGATATTAAGATTAGCTGGTTGGGTGGGGGCTAGGCTGCCACACAGGGGTCAGTTCCCTCAGGCGGTTTACAGATGAGACCTTCAGCAATGAATGTGGTTACTGCCTGCTTTGGGAGCCCTTGTCTGCTGCTGCCTCTACTGCTGCCACCTGAAGAGGCTTGAGTTATAGGGACACCTTGCTCCTTTCTCAGCCAGCCAAAAAGACTCTCTCACTGACCTTTAGTGCCTGTGGGTTGAGGGATCTGTGCTGCAGCTGGAGATTCTGTCCCTCAAGCCTGCTTGGATCTGCTCCTCCCAGTGCAGCATGGCCAAGGTTAGGCTGGGCTGTGCTCCACATCCTGTGCAACAGATCTTTCCTGTTTGTGTTTCAGGTCCCTCTGGGCTAGAAATCTCCTCCACTCTGTTGTTCTGTGGCTTCTGCTGCTCTAGCATTTGTTGAGAGTTCTTCTTTACAGGTATTTTATGGACTGTGGGGTAAGAGCTAGGGTATGTGTGTCTTTCTGCTCCACCATCTTGGCTCTGCCCCCTCTCATTTCTTTATATATTTTAGAAATGAGGTTTTTGTCACAGACAGTAGTTGTAAAAATTCTTTCACAGTTTTCTTCTTCCTTCCTAATCTTGATTGCATTGGCTTTGTGCAAAACTTTTCAATTTAATGTAATCAAAATTATCCATTTTGCATTTCATAATGTTCTCTTGCTTGGTCATAAATTTCTACATTGTTCATAAATCTGACAAATCAACTATTTGTTGCTCCCCTAATTTGTTTATAGTATCAGCCTTTATACTCACATTATGTACCCATTTGCCCTTTCTTCTAATATACAGTGTCAGGCTTTGGTCTAAGCCCAGTTTCCACCACACTGTTATCCAGTTTTCCCATGAATTTTTGTCAAACAGTGAGTTCTTATCCCAGTAGCTTGGATCCTTGAGTTACTCAAATAGTAGATTGCTATATTCCTTGACTACTGTGTCTTGAGTACCTAGCCTATTCCACTGATCTCTATTCTTAGTCAGCACCAAGTGGTTTTGATGATTGCTGCTTTATAACAAGTTGAGATCTGGTATGGTTAGACCACCTTCCCTTACATTTCTTTTTTTTTTTTTACCATTGTTAATCTAAACTCTATCACTGGTACTATGTACAATATTCATCTGGTTCTGCTCACTTCACATAGCATCTGTTCATGTTAAGTCTTTCCAGATTTTTCTGAAATCTGCCTACTCATCATTTCTTACAGCAAAATAGCACTATCATATACTATAACTGATTCAGCCATTTTCCAACTGATATATAGTCCCTCAATTCCTAATTCTTTGCCAACACAAAAAGCTTCTAGAAATATTTTTGTGTGAAAAGATCCTTTTCCTTTGTTCTCTTTGGGAGATAGCCCAAGTAGTGGTATTGCAAGGTCAAAAGGTACGCACAGTTGTATAACCTCTTGGGTGTAGTTCCAAATTGTTCTCCAGAATGGTTGAAATAGTGCACAAGTCTACCAACAGTGCATTAGTGTTCCAACTTTTCTACATTGAGCCTAATCATTTTCCTTTTCTGTCATGTTAGGCAATTTGAGAGGTGTGAGATAATATCTCTGTATTGTTATAATTTGCATTTTTCAGATCAATAGTAATTCAGAGCATTTTTTCATGTAACCATTGATAGTTTTCCAGGGCAGCTAAGGTGGTATCCACTGATAGAGTGCAGGACCTGAAGTCAGGAAGATATTTTCATGAATTCAGATCTGGCCTCAGACACTTACTAGCTGTGTGACCCTAAACATGCCACTTAACCACGTTTGCCTATGTTTCCTTATCTATAAAATGAGATGGAGAAAGAAATGGCAAACCACTCTAGTAACTTTGCCAAGAAATCCCCAAATGAGGTCACAAAGTGTTGGAAACAATTTGAACAGCAATAATAAAATTGATATCTTTGATTTCTTCTTCTGAATAACATGCTTGTTCATATCTTTTGACCACTTATCAGCTGGGGAATGACTCATTCTTATAAATTTGATTCATTTCTCTACTTAAGAAATAAAGCCTTCATCAGAGAAACTGCTATAAATTCTCCCCCCCACCGCCCCATTTCCTTTCCCTCTAAACTTAGCTGCATTGGTTTGGTTTATGTACACCCTTTCTAATCTGATGTAATCAAATATCCTATAATGCTATCTCTTGTTGTCTTATCCACAGATCTGATAGATAAGTATTCCATATTCCCTTAAGTTGCTTATGCTGGACCTAATTTGCAAAGTAGGAGAAATGATACCTGTGTGGAAATGGATATGGAAATCATCATCATCATCATCATCATCATCATCATCATCATCATCATCCCCCACAGAATTTAGCATTGTGCTGTGGAGTCCCTGGCTAGGGAGGTTATTATTGTGAAACAGTGAAAAATGGTTTGTCTCATCTGATCCCAGCACCATGGATGCATTTATTCCAAGTCTCAACTGACCTTGAGATCATACGTTGCCCTCACTCCCTGGCTACTTGCTTGCTGTGACATAGTACTGAACCTACAGGTGATTGGATAGTGTTCAACTCTTTGTCTAAAACTGTATGATTTTGAGCTCTGAGTAAATTGAGAGATTTGAATTGGAATGAGCAGCTTAGAATGAGTCTGAGCCACTAATCCATCCCTGAAGCTGGTGTTAGAAATGAGGGGGAGGCTAGCAAAGTTTTTTCGTTTGAACATCTACTGTTCCCCTCCCATGTAGGATTAATGTTACTTCTCTGAAACAGTACTCTGCTTTCCCCCTGCATTTATTAACGATTGTTTCATTTGAATTGATTATCATGGAAAAGATGTGTTTTCTACTGGGGTGCTCTATTATTCCAGTAACATTTTTAAGTCCTCAGTCTGACTTCCAGCATTTATGATCAAAACCCTTTCCAATGTGACACTAAAACTCTTGGTTTCTGCATTTCTAAGATAGATAAATCCATCTAAGAGAGAAACAAATTTTTAATGGTCACAAAAAATATTTCACTCTTCCCATAAGCATAGCATATTAAATCTGCTTAGATTTTTTTTTTCAAAAATGGAAGTGTTTATCTACATTGTTGGTCAATAAATATTTACTTTTTAAAAAATTATCATTTATTTTAATATTCTTTTTAAAACATTTTGAATTCCAAATTTTTCCTTTCCTCAACCACTGAGAAGGTAAGTAATACAATTTCAACAATCTGTCTGAAATTATGCAAAACATATTTTCATATTAGCCATGTCACAGAAAAGCAAGAAAAATAAAGTGAAAAAATATGCTTCAATTTGTACTCAGAGTTCAACTGTTTTCTCTCTGGAAGTGGATAGCATTTTTCATCCTGAGTTTTTTGGAATTGTCAGTCAATAAACATTTAATAAGTGACTACTATGTTCCAGGAACTGTGCTAAGTACTGGGGATACTTAGGAAAGCAAAAGACAATCCCTGCCCTCAGGGAACTTACAGGGTAATAAAGAAGACAACATGCAAGCAACTATGTGCTACCTATATGTATATGCATATGTATATGTATATATATATGTATATAATTAATTGGAAATAAACAACAGAGGGAAGGCAATAGTAATTAAGGCAGATCATGAGACTTTCCGTATTTTAGCTGGGATTTCAAGAAAGTTAGGAAAGATGGGAGGTGGAGACAAGGTGAGGGAGCATTCCTTTCCATTTTGGGGGTCCAGATCTGTGATTTTATTGTTGTCATAAATTCCTTCCATGGGTGTAGAGTGATAACTTGATTATAATGTGTATAATGTATAGGTAGTTGCCTTTCAAAAACCAAGAGGTTAAGTGATTTGCCAATACCTTAATCAATAACATGTTTTAGAGACAGGATTTGAATCTAGGTCTTTCTGGCTCCAAGGCTATGATCCCATGCTCCCTTTCCTCACATTGTTACAATAAGAAAAAGAGAGATTTATTTTGGTACCTGAAACATACGATTAGTTCTTCCCATGTAGATGCTGACTTAAATGCCATTGTGATTGATTGAAAGTTGGAAAGCTAATTAATATTTCCCAGGGGTTCAAAAGCTGTTTGATAAATATAAATTAAGCTGAGATTAAAAATAAATAAATAATGCTGCCTAAAGGTTAACTATCTCATAGTTACTGTAGAAATCTTCATTCAAATCTTAATTATTTTCTCAGTTAATTTTCTTGTCCATGACTTATCTAAGAAAAATAATTCCAGTCAGCTATACTAACAAAGATTCATTTTCTCATTATTTAAATAATGTGATTAGGTTGAAATTAAAGATGAGCTTTCTTTTCCTTAAAACTATACTGAGACCTGAAACAGCCAGGTGATTCCCAGATAAAAATTTGCCAGGGGATTGAGGGAGAAGATTTTTCTCTTTAAATACAGATCTGATTAGAAAATGCCCTCAAAGGCTCAGTAACCTACGTGCTAATGAATACCTGTTGCTGTTCAGTCATTTTTTTCAATCATGCCCAACTCTTTGTGACCCCATTTGGGGTTTTCTTGGCAAAGACACTGGAGTAGTTTGCCATTGCCTTCTCCAGCTCATTATTTTTTTTAATTTTTATTTTTTTACAGATAAGGAACCGAGGCAAACAAGGTTAAGTGACTTGCCCAGTTATTAAGTCACAGAACTATCAAGTGTCTATGGCCAGATTTGAACTCATGAAGAGTCTTCCTGACTCCAGGCTTAGCACTTGATCCACTGGGCCACCCAGTTACCCTGTAATGAATGCCTAAGGTTCTACTATTCACCCTACTATTGATGTATTCACTCTACTTATTGGTTAAATTACATGCTCCTTATGGTAGACCATAGACTTTTCTGGCTTCTACATGTAAGGATTTTTAACTTGGAGTCTGTGAATATGATTGTATGTGTGTGTGTGTGTGTGTGTGTGTGTGTGTGTGTGTGTGTGTGTCAATGTACTCTTTCTTAAGCTCTACTCAAATCCACACTTCATGTAGTCCTGGAGCACTGCAGTATTATGCAAATGATCTTTGGACCTATGGTAACATTCTTAACATTTTGATAGCTATTTCAATATAATTGGTTTCCTTTGTAATCCTATGTATTTTACGCATTTAAAAACAGAAAAGGTCTATAGGTTTCCTTAGACTGCTAAAGAGGTTCATGCCACAAAAAGGTTAAGCACTCCCTTTAATAAAGCTTGCTTGATTATGGTTGTCATAATACAGTTGAGGATGTATGTTTTGACTATTTTACTACATATTACAGTTGCCAAATAACTGTGTATTAGCAACATCTTTGTCCCTCCAATATTTTCCCTGAGCATGGAGTTCTTTCTTTGACTTCTTCATCATGAATATACAATAATTGTCCCAAAAGAACCCTGGAAGTCATTTAGTTTGAATCCATTTTACAGATGAGGAAAATGAAGCCCAGAAAAGTGATATGACTTATCCAATGTCACACAATGACTAAATATTGAGACTAGAATCCTCCTGTCCTGAACCCTATCCTAGCAGAGTAAGCATGATGTCTCTTTCTGATGAGGGCTGGAGAGATGGAGGTACAAGAACTCAAAGAATGGAGTTCCCTGTGTGGGCTGTCTGGGAAAGAATCACAGACTCAAGCATTGCTGAGGTTAAGGTGGTAAAGAGTTATTATGCTTTTCAGTGGTCAAGAGTTCTTAGAGAACCTGTGACTTGAATGGGGTACAGGTAAAGTTTATATAAGATATTCTATAGTAAAACAGGTGTCAAATATGCTAACTAGGTGATTCAGGGCAGGATTAGGGGGTGGTTAGTTCTTAAAGGAACATGCATTTTTAATATCTACTGTACAGGTAAGGGAGAGGGGTGCTACGTGGAGGTGTGGTTTTATGCTTGAAACATCACTGAGTCAACTAACAGTCAGGGCTGACTAAGGAATACCAGGCTGCTCTCATCAATGTCTTGTTGGACAAGCTAAATGTAAGGGAGTATACCTGTGTCTAAGTCTAGGATACATATGATTGGTCAGTGAGTAGTAAAAGTCTAATGACCCAGAACAAGGCCATTTCAGCCAGGACACTGTTGGTTCAGACTAATAAGTTCTATAGGTGCATCTTGCTGCTTTATCAGGAAGGGAGATGACCATTGTTGCTGGGGCAGGCTGTGTCCTTGGGCTGGGGAGAAACTGCCTGAGATAGTGTTTTGAGGTTAGGGAGAAATGTGACTTTTAGAGAGAAATGTGATTTTAGAATTGGAGTCCAAGCACATGCACCCAAGCACCCCATCATTTTTACCTACTCTGTTACGAAATCCATAAGCTGTCCCTCTTACTTCAAGACACAATCTTAAAAGACCCAAAGTACATTATAAAGGATGCATAAAAAGATTTCATTTTCATTTTCCTTATGTTGGCAATCCAGCTTTTCTAAACTGCATAAGATCCAAGAGATATAGGCCTTTGTGTGTAATATCTCAAGCTCCATAAGCACATCTTGGGCCAATTCCACAGAGTCAAAGAAGGTCCCCTCCTAATTCCACTGAGAGGACTTCCTCAAATATAATTAGAAGCAGAATAATAACAGGGAACCAGACTACTATATCTGGTCATTTAATCACCCTCGGCTGTCTTTCCTCTGAATGACTCTTCTCCAATTTCAACCACAAAATTAACCACAAACTCCTTTTGACCCCATCCCCATCACTTATCACAGGCTCTGCCAGATACTAAATGCTTAATTAATGCTTTGGGTTTTTTTTCTCCATATCTATTCCTGGTTTTGTTTACGCTTAACTTTTAAAGCTGTTACAACCTGGCTATGTCCTATCTTTCCAGTTCTTTGGACATTATATCCTGTATCCTGCAATCTAACCAAATTGGTCTTTTTAGCCCTCACGCACAACATGTTGTCTCTGTGCTTTGGGCCTTTTCATTTACTGTCAAGTCATTAATTGGGATGTCATTGGTCCTCTTAAAAATGAAGGACAAACAACTATTTCTCCAGACTAACTCCCAAGAAGAGTTTTCTTGTCTATTTAAAGGGAAACAAACTCATCCCATATTAAATAAATTCTCTTCTTACCACACAAATAATAACCCTAATAGTTTCCACCCATGTGAAAAGTATAAGGAGATTATTTAAGCAGAAAAAATACCAGAGAACAATCTTGATTCATACTGAAAACCAAATGATTTTAGCAAGTTGGAGAGAATCATGTGGGGAAAATGTTAGTCAAAGGTCAGATGAAGCTCATAGGACACAATGACTGTGCTATGGGAAAAATTAGTCTTTTTCCCTGTTTTCTTTGCATTTTACTTATGCTTCAATGCTGGTACTTTGGGAGAAGTAGTCAGAAGCACTTGTCTCCTCCCTTTGTGGGTTTGTTACTCAGGAGCCTGAATACAGATTATACCAAAAGTGTTTCCTGGGTCTCTGAGATTCATTATATGAAGAGATGTACCTTACCAAGTGAGCTGACTCCCACTAGACAATAACCTGCTTCCTTGGGGCATAGTATTTAAATGTGTTCAGAAGGGTTCAGATAAGAAGGGACTCTCTCTAAACCATGTTTTATGAAGAACAGATAATTATTACAAGACTGGTAAAGCTACCATGATATTACTAGCTGACATTTGTATAGTGTTTTAGAATTTACAAAGCCTTTTTTATATACATGGTCTCATTTGATCCTTATAACATTCTTGTGAAATCAGCCAGGCATGTATTATGCTTGTGTTACAGCTGAGGAAGCAGAAGCTCAGAGAGGTTTGAAGTGGTCCAGGATTCAGGAGGGATCTCATAAATGCTTTCAAAATAGTGGAAAGATTGTTATTAGAAAGAAAGATTAGCTTTGTGTTATTCAACAAGGTAGAACTAGACCTAATGGACTGAATTTGCAGGAAGGATGATTTAAATGTAAGAAAGAAATGCACAATAATTAGAGTTATAGGGTGAGCCACCTCACAAAGTAGTTAGCTGTCATATAGGAGGAAAATCGGCCTATTATTGCATCTCTTTAGAAGGCAGAAATCGAACAAGTCAGAAGTGGAGATGGAGATTTCACCTTAACCCAAGGAAGAACTTTCCAAAAATAGAACAATCCAGAAATGGAAGGGCCATCTCACATTCTTTATCACTGCAGATGTTTAAGTAGTGTGTTGATGTACACCTGTCAAGAATGCTGTGGAAAAGATTATTGTCTGGGGTGGGAGACTGGACTAGAATTCTAAAATTCTATTATGAGATTCTATGTTGAACAGTTTCAGAGGAAAATAGAATTCTCTACCTCTCCTTTTTTTGTGGTTATAGGAGGAAAATGATAAGCAATTTATATTGTAATTTTTCAGAGCTACCTCTTAAAGCAGAGTATCTACAATGCTAGAAAGGCCCACTATCAATTATTTCAAATGTAGCATTCCCACTTTGGGTAGCTATGTGATGCAGTGGATAGAGTACTGGACCTGGAGTCAGGAAGACCTGAATTCAAATCTGGCCACTTATTAGCTATGTGACCCTGGGCAAGTCACTTAACACTAATCGCCTCAGTTTCCTCATCTGTAAAATGAACTAGAGAAGGAAATGGCAAACCACTATAGTATCTTTGCCAAGAAATACCTAAATGGGGTCACACAAAGAATTGGACATGACTGAAAATGACTAAACAACAACAAAAAGTACCTTCACTAAGATGATCCCCAACTTGTATTATCACTTGAAGGTTGGATTCCAAGAAAGCAGCTGCTACCCAGGGTTCTATGGATAATACAATGGGTCTGCATACCTCGTACTACAGTCCATCAGTCCTAGTGGCATGCCTTTATATCAACTTTTAGCTAATAGGCACAATTAGCCCTTAGCAAACATTTGCTAAATTTGTCTAGTAAAATCTTTAGATACCAAATGTACTTTCCCTTAAAAACGGGTTGCACTCTCAAGCAGCATTCATAGGAAAAATAGCCTCAGGCTCAGAGACATGATGATATTTTGTGCTGCAGGATCCCCCTAAAGATGCAGCACCTATCCTTGTTCAAATGGGCTTCTTATTGCAATCAGAATTTTCACCTAACTCACGTGGTCCTAAACCTGTCTCCAGCTAGTAAATTGACCTTCATTTTCTATTTCAAGGTAAATGATTTGTCCCTACTGGTCAACAGTTTTATAATCACACCACTGACTAATAGGGTTAAATGTCCCACTTCCCAGATGCAGTATAGGTCAGTCAATAAATATATATTAAGGGCCAACTATGTGCCAGGTACTAAGTTCTGGGAATAAAAAGAAAGGCAAAAGACAGCTTGCCCCTAAGGAATGCACAGTCTAATGAATCTAATATCTGTGAATAATCAGTGCCACTGTAGGGGGGGGCACTCTGTTCTCTGAAGCAATTTCTAGAACATCTGACTGATAAAGACATATTACTTTTGTACATAGTTCTAGCTGACCCTCTCTGGCCCTTCCTTCCTTGGCACAGATTTGCCAGGACTTTGCAGGCTCTGTTCCCTCAGAGGGCTCCATACTCCCTAGGGAATTAGCACAGGTCCCCATCATTTTCAGGTATCCATTCCTCTCAATTTTTTTCTGACAGAAAGGGCTTGGGAGCCTTTGGGGTGAAATTGTTGGGAATTGCCTTGCTATATGATAATGTAGATAAGGTGAGCCTGTTGCTAGATGACTATAGTAGATGTATATTTTGAATTCCCTTGATGATTTATTTGGTGGTTATCCTGAATTTTTGGATGAATGTAAGGCAGAGTCCTTATCCACCCCCCTGTGAAATAAGGTGACAGACCCTCAGTAGAGTCTTCAGTTGGGGCAGAAATTTGACAATTAATCCCATAATAGGGGTCCCAGGAAAGATGGTATCCTGGCTGGCTGGTGGGACCTGAAACTGATATAAGGCAAGTCTTGCTATAAACACTAGAAAGGGAACAAGCTACATGTAAGAGATAAATGACTTCTTGACTACCTTACTACAGATGACTTCGGCCCTTGATGAAGAATCGGTGACTTTATCAAGGTATTTTCCTGTGCTGCAGTTTTGATATCCCCTTTGCTTCCCTGCTTATTGTTGCTAGCTTACATTAGGATGCCCACTGTGAACTGCAGTAGGTGATTTGACATCATGCTCCAAGCAGAGCAGATTGTCATGATTGTTCATTTTACAGTGAGGAGCAGTAGGATTTCTAGTTTTCATTCTCTTCCACATTTTGCCATTTCTTCAGGGGACTGCAAATTTTGTTTTTTTGTTGTATTTTTCATTTAGTTGGGTCGCCCCCTTTTATCTCCAAGATGTTCTTTGCTAGGCTTCTCACAACACCAAGATTAAGACTGTTCAGTAACAGCACCAACATCATTTAAATGGCGGAAAGTTCTCTTTAAGACCTCCCATACCCTGCCACTGAGGGAAGGATCAATATCTACTAGGACTCTCTAGCCTCCCTCTTCCCCCAACACAATACAAGTTGGATTATTTCTTACTTTAAAAGGCAAAGATGTCATCCCCCAGACTTAATTGGCCAAGAAGACTGAGGCTTAAGCTGCATTGCCATTTACATAGCTTTCTAGGGGTTTCCTAGTCACTTAGGGGCATAAAATGGCTGGCCAACATGAAGTCCATGCCCTTTAGACTTAGTAGATATATCAAGACCATTCCCTGCTAACCAGACATATTACTTTTTTAATATTTAAAATAATATTCTATTTTTTTCCCAATTTCATACTAAAACAATTTTTAAAACATTTTTTTTAAGTTTTGAGTTTGAAATTCTGTCCTTCCCTCCCCCGCTACCCTCCCTGGCAATCCAATATAATGTGTCATCATATAAAACTATATGTTTTAAGTTTGACAAAATGCTTCCTTCACAACAACCTTGTGAGGTAGATAGTGCAAACATTTTTATTCCCATTTTATTCATGAGGAAACTGATACTTAGAGAGGTGAAATAATTTCATTCAATCATTTGAGCAATAAGCATTTTTGAAGCCCCTACTCTATGCCAGACACCACACATATTTCTGAACGGAGGTAAAGATGCTTATATCTGTCTAAACCAACTTCTGTATCCTTGTTATGTATCCTTTCCATGCTATGGCCAAGCAAGCTTCCTTTTGTTAACCATCAAATGACCAATAAGTGTCTAATTTCATTGCAATATTTAACCCATTCCTGCCTCATACAAGCCCCATCTTCCTTGTGCTACCCATCTGGGGAAGCTGGTTAGGAAAAGTGACATGTTCATTCACATTTCTTGTTGAAACTGGGAGTCATCAGCTACGATCATTTTAGTGAGACAAAAGCACCAGGTTTTTACTGTTGTTTGTCCTTCATTCTCGAAGAGGACCAGTAACATCAGGAGGGTGATGTCTTGACCAGGCTTTACTCTCTACCTTGCAGACCCTGAGGTGCTAACAGTTGATCTGCCGATGAACTCTAAGAGTCTAAGAGAACTAAGTCTAAGAGCCTAAGAAAAATCTAAGAGAACCTTTGCATTTATCCTGATGATATGCAGCTCAACTCTTATACGTGTATCTCCCCCAACTAGAGTGTGAATATCTTGAAAGCAGGTCCTTATCCTGCTTTTCCTCTCTGTATCCCCATCACTTAGCACAGTGATTAGCACAACGTAAGCACTTAGTCAATACTTTTTAATTTGTTCATTCACAAATTCATCACTCAACATCATTTCTATAGTTATGTATAGGATGGATTGGAGAAGGAAGAAGCTTGATGCAAAAAGATTGATAAGGAGGCTACTGTAATAGACTAAGTGATAGATGATGTGGGCTTGTGTGAATAGAGTGTGAGGAATGATAGGATAAATGTTCTAGAAACAAAACTAACAAGCCTTGGTAACTTGACACCAGGGGTCAAAATGGCCAGGGCCTTCCATTGCATCCTGGGCCATCTCCAATCATCCTGATGAACTTCTGGTCACTGAACCCAGATAACTCAGGAGGAGAAAGTGAAGCTGGTGACCTTGCACAGCTCTCCCTCACTCCAATCACAGTCAATTGCAAGTCATGTCATCATCTTGATGTCATGGTCCTCTTTGAGAACGAAGGACAAAGCCAACCAGACACCAGGGATACAAAAGTCAAATATTCTTTTCTCTCAAGGAAAGTTTACTCTTCTAAGTCTCAGTCGCTTCATCTGTAAAATGGTAATAATAATAATAATAATAGTTTTATATGTTATATAATAATGATAGTTATATTATGTATATTATATACTAAGTTATATTATATATAATAATAATAGTTATATTATTGTTTCATGGGGTTATTGTGACACAGGTATTATGATATGATAAAGTCCTTTGCAAATCTCAAAGCTCTATGCAAATTTCAGCCATTATTATTTATACCATGTTGCCTTTTCCTGAAGAGCTTCTGTTTTCAGATTTACTGTGCAGTTAATAATTTGTCTCATTATAGTTGATAAAAAAACAAAACAAAAACAAATTGGATTTTTTTCACCTGGGATAATTGGCTGCCATTTAAAAATGGCATCAGTTTCAGATTAACTACAATAAGTTGACACTAGTTACAACTTACTGCATCAGGGTTCCCAAAGAAGAGCTTAGAAAAGATTTGTCTTTTAGACTCTTCATAACTGGCCTCTTCCTACCTTTCCAATCATTTTACACTTTACTCCCCTCGATAGACTCTGCAGTCCAGGGATCCTGGTCTCCTTGGACACTGATCTCCTTGATGTTCCTCACGTATCCATCTCCAGTCTTTACTTATGGATTGCTATGACTGGAACATTCTCCCTTCTCATCTCTGCTCCCTGGCTTTCCTGGCTTCCAAGTGTCAGCTGAAGTTCTACCTTCTACAAGAAGCCTTTTCCAGTCCTTAACCTTAATCCCTTATTTCTAAGAGGAGGCCATCACCAGTCATCTTGATCAGTGTCTTGCCACTGGATTCTAATGACTCTGGAGGAGAGAGTGAGGCTGGTGACTCTGCACAGCTCTGCCTCACTTAAATCCAACTCACTTGCAAGTCAATGCATCACCCTCTTGATGTCCTTGGTCCTCTTTGAGAATGAATGATGAACAACAGCCATCTTTCTGAGACTACCCCAATGCATCATATATATATATATATATATATATATATATATATATATATATATATATATATATATATATATATATATATATATATATATATATATATATATATATATATACATATACACATACATATAATTTGTACCTCTTTGTTTACATGTTGTCTCACAGTCTAATGACTGTGGGATCCTTGAGGGAAAGGTCTGGTTGTTTTTTTGACTTTCTTTGAATCCCTGGAAATTAGCACACCACATCAGTAGGAGCTTAATGAATTCTGTTAATTGACTGACTGACTATTGTATAAACTAACTGGATACTAAATTACCAAAAGAAATTCTGTGGGGAAAAGGAAAGAAATCCAAATTTCAAAGGAACTTTTGAATTTCTTGCTTACTAAGTAAGGCTTGTCTCCTCCGTTGCCTTGAAAAGTAACAGTAGGAAGAGAAAGCTGTTACAAGTAAGAGGTACTAGTGCTGACACAACAACAGGCATAAGCAGGTAACTGAGTCCTGATACAGGGAAATAAATACAACTAGGTAAAAACTGCATTGCTGATCAGGAAGATATAATTGAAGGGCATGCCTTTTTTATCTCATGGCTTTCCTCATTCACTTAGCAGTGAAGGCTTTATCCAACTTGAACTGTATTTACTGCCCAGAGTCAGCAGCCCTCTGTGTAGTCTGTCTCTAGCTAGGTCAAATATTGTACCCCTTTATTGTAGAAAGGACTACGGAATTTGCAGGATATTTTATATGAAAAAAACATGGTAAACAAAGAGTTTGTTCCATCTGTGTTAGTGACCACTGTCAGATTCCATTAATGGAAGTGTATGCAACACCAACTCCATTCCAGGTGGAAGTGAACTGCTAAGAGTTACAGATAGGGTTAGCCTAGCTTACTGGAGTGGTCTGAACTATTGGGGCTGGAAAATAGAAGTCTGGCTGAGTAGAAGGCAGAAGAGGATCTAAGCTGGATCAAGGTAAGCCTTCCCTCCAAGCAGACAATTGGAGGAAGATGGGACTTGGAGGGATCAACAAATCATACATAATCATACATAGCAGTTCCTGCTAAAACTGATCATTGGAAGACTGAAGGAGATTAGGGCCTAGGAAAGGAATAGACATTTGTATAGTGCCTACTCTGTGCCAGGCACTTTATAAGTATTATCTCATTTGATCCTCACAACCCTGTGAGGTAGAAAACTGAGGAAGATGGAGGTTAATTGACTTGCCCAGGGTCACTTAGCTAGTAAATGGATTTTTAACTCAGGTATTCCTCACTCAAGGCCCAAATCTCTATCTGCTGTGTCCCCTGGCTATCTGAATTAAGTTAAAAGAGTCTCTTATAGGTCATCCACAGACCGCCAGGACCATTTGAGATTAATTATATCCAAGCTGAAAAGTGATTGTTATAGGTGTGGGGTGGAGATGAAAACTAGGAGACAGAGGAATCTTTGCAATAGTCTTCTTAGAGTACCTTGGTCATGGAATAGCTGCCTTTCTGTCTTTACTGAGTTTTGTTCTAAAGATCACAAGTGGGCTTAGAGCTGAGACAGAAGAATTCTGTTGTATTTCTCCACAGTAAAGTTTTCTCCTCTTATTTTCCTCTTACCAGGTCATTCTTCTATGTTCTTTAATGTTTCAGGGATAGTGGAAAGATTCCAGAACATTTGAAGAACCACAAGTGGAAGTTGACCTGAAAAATCATCAACTGTGCTTGAAGCTTAACTGGGAACAAAGACTCTCCAAGTTGTCCAAAAGTCACTATTATTTCTGTTTCTTCATATAGGTAATTGTCTACCCTGAAGCTCCATTTAAGGGAACTGAGGACCCAGTAAAACCCCTTCTGTCATGAACTATTGAAGACTGCAAAATTTGTGGAAGACTTTATATGGAAAGACAGAGTAAGCAGATTCTCTCTCAGTTTTAGCCATACTAGTGGCCATTGTCTGATCCTATGTAGCACAATTCTGTGCAACATATGCAGGCACTGATATGAACCTGGCTAGGGAATTCCCTAAACTAAAATTGCCTAGAAACCTATATGATTGTCTAAGTTGCCTATGTACGGACAATTGGAAGGAAAGGGACCACCTTAATCAGACTCTTCAAGATCTGGGTTGAACTATACACTCAGTTCATACTTTCAAGGAGTTCACAATGTAGTGGATGAGAAAGCATGCAAATAATTCTACACAATTTATATGCAGGATATACACATATTTACACATGTGTATGTGCATGTGTATATATGCATGTGTGTAACCTGTATTCCAAAACCCATTGGTATGGGATTCTCTTCTCATTGGTGGAGGTCAATGCCCCAAGCCTGTATGAGGTGGGGAACACAGTTGGGGAGAGCAGGAGAGAGGAGAGCTTTAGTTTCTTCAAGTCTCTTCAGCACTTCTGGATTCCAGCTTCCAGAAAGAAGATAGATGGTACCAAACTCACTTCAGGTTGCTGAAAGGAGAATAAGACTCTGGGAAGTGGACATTAGGGGAGCTAGCAGTTTTTATCATGTCCCTAACTCCAGTTTGCTACACTACAAACTTTGGGGAATACCCCCCACCCTCCAAGTTATCTCACTCCCAATGGGAGGGCTTCTTCATTCTGTATTGTCTGATACCCTAAGTATACTTCAGATTTTTGTTTTACTGTTGTCTTGGATAAATGGATTTCATTGTTATATGCTATGTATGTGTTTATTGTGAAACAGTGGGAAGGAAGTCAAGCTTGGATATAAAACTTGGGGTCCTCCTTTCTCCATTAGTAAACATCTTTCAGAAGTTTATCTTGAATCTGGAAGTTATATCCCCTATGCTAACAATATTTAAGGGAGAAGATCAATATAATACTAGTTTGTTACCTCCTTTTTTCCAGGAGAGCAGAGTGACCAAGCTGCTGGTCCCAATCTCCTGCTTCCCCTTCTGGCAGGAACATTCTATGCATAGGGAACAGTCAGTGAAAATGCCTAGAGGAGGGAGAGTCCTGTTCAAGGAACGAAGCCAGTATCATTGGATCAAAAAATACTTGGGGAAGTATGTGAAATGCGTAAAAAGACTAGAAAGATGGGGGATGGTAGTGGGGAGGGCAGGCTATGAAGGACTTTGAATGCCAAAGAGAGTGTTTTATATTTGATCCTGGAGGTGAGAGGGAGCTACTGGAATTTATTGAGTATGGAAGGTCATGAGACTCTAAGGGTGGTGGCACCCTCAACAATAACAGGGAAATTTGGAAGAGCAAAGAGTTTCAGGGGAAAGATGAATTCAGTTTTGAATGTTTAATTTAGGCTATGTATTGGAATCCAGTTCTAGATGTCTCATCAGCAGTTGAATGTGCAAGACTGAAGTTGGCAGAGAGGTTAGGGCCAGATAAGGAGATCTGAGAATCATCAGCATGAAGAAATGATATGCTGAAAGCCATTCTTTACTGAGTCAGAAAGAACACTGGGTTTAGAGCTGAAAGGTCTTTGTTTAAGTTCATTTTGGGAAAGTCATTTTTACTTCTCTGAGCCTTAGTTTGCAAATCTGCAAGTAGTCAGACCTCACAGGGTTATAGTGAAGGTCAATTGTAATGACTTATTTTTGCCAGCCCCATCTACAACCTTATCCTATCTTTTATTCTTTCTAGTCTTTGCTTCTATAGTCAGTTGGTTACTAAGGACTGAAAATTCCTCCTCCATAATTTATCTTGTATTTCTCTTTTATTATAGAATACCACTTCTAAACTAATCTTATATAAGCAGGTCATATCAATTGTGTCTGACCCTTCACGACCCCTTTTTGAGATTTGGCAAAGACATTGGGGATGTTTGCAATTTCCTTCTCCAGTTTATTTTACAGCTAAAGAGCTGAAACAAGGCAAACAGTGTTAAATGACTTGCCCAGGGTCACATACCTAGTGTCTGACACTGCTGCATTCAAATGGTCTTCCTGACTCCAGGTCCAGGATTTTATCCATTGTACCACCTACCCACTATGTCACTGTGTTAGAATATTCAATCACTCCTTGGTTTAAAATTTAATCTCTTAGCTACCATTCAAAGTCCTTCACAATTTAGGGCTGATATATTTTCTACACACTTTTTATACAACCAAATTGCATATTCTAGCCAAAATCAATAAATTTACTATCTGCTGAATATACCCTATATTTTCCATTCTCTTTCCCTTTGTTTATGTAGTATCCTGAGGCTGAGACATCTTTTCTCTCCCTCTTCGCTAGTCAAATTTCTACCCATACTTTAAAACTCTATTCAAATGCTGCCTTCTCCAAAACACCTACCTTGCCCCAGTCAGTCCAGCAAGGTGGCATCACCTCCCAGCTGGCCATATCAAAAAATAATATGAAATATTCACCCACAAGCAAATAATAGAAACATAAAGGGTTGAAATAGTCTCACACTGAATATTCCTAAGTAATCTATAGTTCCTAGGAGAAGTATCATTTAATACAAAGTTCTTGGTGAATAGCTGAATTGTCTTAGGAAAAGGCAGTTGTCAATAGTTAGTATAGTTGTACTTTATTGTATATACTATATTAGTATATATTAATTGGCTAGTATACTGCTGTAACTCATCTAGGGAGGGTATCCACAGATCTACCTTGGAACCAAGGATATTTGTTGTTTTTTTAAAAATTTATTTATTTAGCTTTTAACATTCATTTTCACAAACTTTTGGGTTCCAAATTATCTCCCCATTTGTCCCCTCCCTCCATCCCAAAACACTGAGCATTCTGATTGCCCCTGTCACCAATCTGCCCTCTCTTCTATCATCCCTCCCTTCCCTTGTCCCCATCTTCTCTTTTGTCCTGTAGGGCCAGATAACTTTCTATATCCCATTACCTGTATTCCTTATTTCCTAGTAGCAAGAACAGTACTCGACAGTTGTTCCTAAAACTTTGAGTTCCAACTTCTCTTCATCCCTCCCTCCCCACCTATTCCCTTTGGGAAGGCAAGCAATTCATTATAGGCCATATCTGTGTAGTTTTGAAAATGACTTCCATAACAGTCATGTTGTGTAAGACTAACTGTATTTCCCTCCATCCTATCCTGCCCCCCATTGCTTCTATTCTCTCTTTTGATCCTGTCCCTCTACAAGAGTGATGACTTCAAATTGCTCCCTCCTCCCATTGCCCTCCCTTCCATCATCTCCCCCACTCTGCTTATCCCCTTCTCCTCCACTTTCTTGTATTGTAAGATAGGTTTTCATACCAAAATGAGTGTGCATTTTATTCTTTCCTTTAGTGGAATGTGATGAGAGTAAACTTCATATTTTTCTCTCACCTCCCCTCTTTTTCCCTCCACTAAAAAGTCTTTTGCCTGCCTCTTTTATGAGAGATAATTTGCCCCATTCCATTTCTCCCTTTCACCTCCCAATATATTTCTCTCTCACTGCTTGATTTCATTTTTTTAAGATATGATCCCATCCTATTCAATTCACTCTCTGCTCTCTGTCTGTGTGTGTGTGTATGTAATCCCACCAACTACCCAGATACTGAAAAGTTTCAAGAGTTACAATTATTGTCTTTCCATGTAAGAATGTAAACAGTTCAACTTCAGTAAGTCCCTTATGACTTTTCTTTGCTGTTTACCTTTTCATGCTTCTCTTCATTCTTGTGTTTGAAAGTCAAATTTGCTTTTCAGCTCTGGTCTTTTCATCAAGAATGCTTGAAAGCCTCGATTTCACTGAAAGATCATTTTTTCCCCTGAAGTATTATACTCAATTTTTCTGGGTAGGTGATTCTTGGTTTTAGTCCTAGTTCCTCTGATTTCTGGAATATCACGTTCCACACCCTTCCATCCCTTAATGTAGAAGTTGCTAGATCTTGTATTATCCTGATTGTATTTCCACAATACTTGAATTGTTTCTTTCTAGCTGCTTGCAGTATTTTCCCCTTGACCAGGGAACTATGGAATTTGGCCACAATGTTCCTTGGAGTTTCTCTTTTTGGATCTCTTTCAGGCAGTGATTGGTGGATTCCTTGAATACTTTTTTTGCCCTCTGGTTCTAGAATCTCAGGGAAGTTTTCCTTGATAATTTCATGAAAGATGATGTCTAGGCTCTTTTTTTGATCATGGCTTTCAGGCAGTCCCATAGTTTTTAAATAGTCTCTCCTGGATCTATTTTCCAGGTCAGTTGTTTTTCCAATGAGATATTTCACATTATCTTCCATTTGTTCATTCTTTTGGTTTTGTTTTGTGATTTCTTGGTTTCTCATAAAGTCCTTAGCCTCCATCTGTTCCATTCTAATTTTGAAAGAACTATTTTTTTCAGTGAGCTTTTGGACCTCCTTTTCCATTTGGCTAATTCTGCTTTTTAAAGCATTCTTCTCCTCGTTGGTTTTTTGAAGCTCTTTTGCCAATTGGGTTAGCCTATTTTTCAAGGTGTTATTTTCTTCAGCATTTTTTGGGTCTCCATTAGCAAGGTGTTGACCTGCTTTTCTTGCTTTTCTTGCATCTCTTTCATTTCTCTTCCCAGTTTTTCCTCCACCTCTCTAACTTGATTTTCAAAATCCTTTTTGAGCTCTTTCATGGCCTGAGCCCATTGAATATTTATTTTGGATGTTTGGGATACAGAAACATTGGTTTTTATGTCTTTTCCTGATGGTAAGCATTGTTCTTCCTCATCAGAAAGGATGGGAGGAGATATTTATTTACCAAGAAAGTAACCTTCTATGGCCTTATTTTTTTTCCCCTCCTTTCCTGGGTATTTTCCCAGCCGGTGACTTGACTTCTGAGTGCCCTCTCCACACCCACCTCACCTCCAGATCTCCCCAGTTAGTACTTGGGGTCTGAGATTCAAATGCTGCTTCCCAGCCTCAGGGATTTCGGTGGGGGCGGGGCTGCTATTCAGTGTGAGATTAAGTTCAACTGCTCAGGTGGGGGCAGGGCCGCCCCAGGGGGCTTAGTTCCCTCAGGAAGTTTATGTGGAGACATTCAACAATGGATCTGAGCTCCTGTCTGCTTTGGGAGCCCCGGTCCCCTGCTGCCTCCACTGCTGCCTCCCAAGGGGGCCTGAGTTATGGGGCTGCCCCGCTGCCCTCTCAATAAACTGAAAAGACCCTCTCACTGACCCTTGGCACTTGTGGGTGGAGGGACCTGTACTGCTGCTGGAGATTCTGTCCCTGAAGCCTGCTGGGATCTGCTCCTCTTGGTGCCATGCGGCCAAATCAGGGCTGGGCTCTGCTCTGGGTCTGGCGGCGCAATGGACCTTTGGCGTCGGTTTTTAGGGTCTCTCTGGAACAGAAATTTCCTCCACTTCCTTGTGTTGTAGCTTCTGCTGCTACAGAATTTGTTGGGAGATCTTCTTTACAGGTATTTTATGGACTGTGGGTTTGGAGCTAACATATGTGTGTCTTTCTACTCTGCCATCTTGGCTCCTCCCCCCAACCTAGAATATTTGTAGGGAAAGCCGATAACAGCTGGGCAAGTCAACCTCTGACTACATCAGGTTTCTCAAATGCAAAATGAGTATAATAATATCAGCTTCTTCCTGGGGTCATTGTGAGGCAAAATAATATTTGTATGCTAAGTAATAATGAGTAAAGTACTCATCACAGTACCTGACACACGTTGTTGCTCAGTCGTTTCAGTCATGTCCTGCTTTCTGTGACCTCATCTGGGGTTTTATTGGCAAAGATACTGGAGCGATTTGCCGTTTCTTTCTCCAGCTCATTTTTACAGATGAGGAAACTAAGGCAAACAGGGTTAAATGACTCATCCAGGATCACACAGCTAGTAAATGTCTGAGGCCAGATTTGAACTCAAGTCCTCTTGACTCCAGTCCTGGTGCTCTATCTGGCAAACAGTAAGCACTTATTAAATGCTTATCCCTTTACTTATCTCCTTACTCTGTCCTTCACTGTTCTGGTTGGCATCATGCCTAGAATACTCTCCTTCTTAGAGATGTGTTCATAAATGTTTAACAACCGATTTCTCTGGTGGGAAAATGCACATGGAACACACTTTGACATTAGATTTATGTTATTAACATTTTTTTCCATTACTTTCTTAAGTTGAGGTAATCAACAACCACTTCCTCTAACAAAGATTAAAAAACAAAAACAGTTCAACAAAACTAATCAACATATTGATCAGCATATGCAACATGCTTCAAGCATTCCTTTATTTCTTTAATTAAAAAAGAGTGAGGATGCTGTATGTAATTTGCCATTTCTTCTCTGGGACTGAGCTTATTATGTCATTGGCAGTGAATGAGGCAATGACACACAAAGATTCAAACAAACCATTTGTCTTTTTTTTATTTAAATTTTTTTTTTTTAGTTTGCAACTTATCTCATTCAATCAATAAGCATTGCTTCACTTGGAATTTGACAATTTTCTTTGATCTGCATGTGGATGATTCAAAATCTTTTTCTCCCTAAACCCTCTTTCAAGTTCTCATCTAATACCCCTCCTCCCCCATTTCTCTGCTCATTAAATGCTCTTAGCTGTTTCATTATCCCCTCAAACCTACTGTAACTAAAACCAAATTCATATTCCCTGACTGCCCCCCCCACCATCAGATGTCTCTCATTTTCCCAATCCCACAATTAGTTTAATCATTCTTCTAGTCACCTAGGCTTGTAATTTCAAATCATCTTCTTAAAACACTAATTATCTCAATATCTCCTCTTAATTCCTACCCTAATTAAAAACCTCCATTGTCGTCATTGCTAAACCAAATCTGTCTTGGCCAGAAGCCTTACCATTTAATTGAGACTTCAGTTCAGATAGGCACTGGTCCTGCTGACCATGGGTACAAGAAGGGGTTCAGTCAGGAATGAGAAGAGATAGTGAAAAAAATCAAGCCCCAGCTTCATGGTTGATGGTAGTGCTGATGGCCTTTCATTCTCAGAGGACCAATGACATCACAAGGGTAACGTCTTGACTTGCTCATAAAATGGATTTAAGTGATGCAGAGCTATGCATCACTATCTTCCAGAGCCATCAAAGTCCAGTGGCAGAACAAAGGTCAAGAAGACTGGAGATGTCCCAAGATGCAGTAGATGACCTTGGCCTAAAAACATGTATATTTCTGCACAGAAGACTAGATTATACTCTACAGAATAAAGTCTAAATGCAAAATTAAAAGTAGTTCAACCTGGCCCCAACCTACCATTCCAAACTACTACTCAGCTATTTGAATTAGCCTGACTTTCTCACTGTCCCCTGAATATACAACTTGTATGTCCTTAATTTTTTCACCTTTACTCTACTATCATTTTGAATTTGGTCAAGAAACCCCTTCCTTACCTCTCTCTGCCCATCTAAATTCTGCCCATTTTTTAAGGTTCAGCTCAACTCTAACCTCCATGAAGCCTATGAACTGACTCACAGGATAGGGTTTAAATATTTGAGAGATGAAGGCAATAGGATCCATAAGTTCTAGGACTAATTAACTTTCTTGGGTCTCTTCCAAATTGAATGATCTTCTTTGGATCTATCCCAGTAAAGACACACTCCTTTCCAAGGTATCGAGGTGGCATATGATGTGTGTGTGTTCTTTGATCTTCCATATATTTTGACTTGGCACAATAATTATGAGAGTTCTATTATAGATGTGAGAAGAAATGGGATTTGTGGATAGAGGGGATTACTCTTGTTTGATTTTTCTAGAGTCACCACATGGTCAAGCTTCAAGCTTCACCTCTGACAGATACTCTCTGGATGACCCAAAATAAGTTGCAACTCCATAATACCACAAGCTACAGAACTGAATTACTAGAAGGCATTTCCTCACTGGGAATATTTCCTATAACAATGCAATCACTGATCTGGTGCCAAATTCAAGATATTATTATATATAGCACTTTCCAGTGTTGTACAACATCCTGTTAGGTAGGCAGGGAAGGTATTGTTATATCTCTCATAGAGATGAGGAAACTACAATTCAGAGAACTGAGCAATTACCTTGTCCAGGCTTCAGAGTGAGTACAAAGCAGAGGCACCACTTAAATACAGGTCTCCTATGATAAATCTCTTGCTTTTTCATGTACATCACTGGCTTTTCCCTGAATTGTTGAACATTTTTACCAGACCTCGTAGGGCTGTAGCAATAGTTGAAGAATGAGGCAATACATCTGTTGTTGCCAACATCACTTAACAATTGGTTTAACATGCAGTGTAAAAATGGTTTACTTGCTGGTGGGCTCACTTTGGACCCATCAGCATTGTGTGGCATATACCCAGTGCCCCCAGTTTGCTCAGGGTTTACACATACAGTTGGTTTTCTGGAGCAGAATTCTGTCTTTATACATCGTGTTCTCATTTTGCTGATAGTTCTACTTTCTCTTTGGTCTAATGAGGCTGTAAGCCCTCCCTGGGCTCAGGGTCTAGGCTGCTTTTTATTTTTTAGATGAAAACTTGCTTATTAACTAAATGTTTTGATATTTTCATAGCCCTGAACAATATGTGGATATCTTAATAACATGGATGTATAATATAATGAACATAATATAATATGTTGGTCCAAATATAGGTCATATTTCTTCTTGAAACAGACCTTGTATAAAAGCTCAGAACAGCTTCTATTAATGTTTTTCTCCAAGTGTTTACATATCTCTGTCTCTCATTTTCTTTCCAAAGGGTCTCATCCTAGTTGCTTGTATTTAATTCAAACTATATTGCATTGGGCCACTTCAGTGTAGAAACTTCCTCTTCCAGTGCTGATTGGCACCTGATATGCAATTTTTTTCTTTTTATTAATTAATGTATTTTTAGCTTTCAACATTTATTTCCACAAGATTTTGAGTTCCAATTTTCCCCCTCATTCTCCTCCCCCACCCCAAGACAGGTTGCATTCTGATTACCCCTTCCCCGAATCTGTCCTCTCTTCTATCACCACTCCCTTTCTCTTATCTCTTTCCCTTCTATTTTCCTGCAGGGAAAGATAGATTTATATACCCCATTGTCTGTATGTCTTATTTCCCAGTTCCATGTAAAAATAATTTTTAACATTTGCTTTTAAAACTTTGAGTTCCAAATTCTCTCCCTTTCTCCCTCCCTCCCCACTCAGCCTCATTGAGAAGGCAAGCAATGCAATATAGGTTATACATGTGTAGTCATGCAAAACACTTCCATAATAGTCATTTTGTGAAAGACTAGCTATATTTTTCTCCACCCTAACTTGCCCCCCTCATTTATTCTATTCTCTACTTTGACCCTGTCCTTCCTCAAAAGTGTTTGCTTCTGATTGCCTCCTCCCCCAATCTGTCCTCCCTACTATCACCCCCCTCTCTCTTATCCCCATTCCCCCTACTTTCTTGTAGAGTAAGCTAGATTTCCATACCCGAATGAGTGTGTATGTTATTCCTTCCTTCAGTCAAATCTGATGAGAGTAAGGTTCACTCATTCCCTCTCACCTCCCCCCTCTTCCCTTCCACTGCAAAAGCTTTTCTTGCCTCTTTTATGTGAGATAATTTACTCCAGTCTACCTCTCTCTTTCTTCTTATCCCAGTATATTCCTCTCTTACACCTTAATTTTATTTTTAGATATCATTCTTTCATATTCAACTCACGCTATGCCCTCTGTCTATACATATACATATATATGCATATATGTGCATGTGTATATATATATGTACATGTGTATATACACATGTGTTTATTCATCTATCTATCTATCTAAAGCCTCCAGCTACCCTAATACTAAGAAACTTCTCATGAGTTACAAATATCATCTTTCCATGTCTGAATGTGGTACCTTCAACTTTAAGAAGTCCCCCATAATGTCTCTTTCCTGTTTTTTTTTCATGGTTCTCTTAAGTTTTGTATTTAAAAGTCAAAAGACTTTATTATCTTCTTCTGGTTGTATGTTTTGATGTTTTTTGTCACCAAAGTAAGATTCTATAATCTGAGTTTTTTCCCATGGTTAGCTCATTTTTACAGTCAATTATTTGATTTTTTAACTCTTTGTTAAGGTAGGAATTTGCTTCCAGTGTGGAGGGTGTATTATCCCAAGCTTCAGGTGTTCTGTGCAGCTATTTTCAGAGATACTTCTAGGCACTTGTAAATTTTCATTTCTTCCAAGGTGATATGAACATAAGAGAGGTGTTTACTCCTCTCCTGGTCTGTACTCTGCTCTATGAGTGACCACAAGTACTTTTCTGCCTTGGAACTGTTCATCTCCACTACAAGCCAGCGCTCCTCTTCACCCCAGAACCACTACCCAGGACTGGGACCCAGATGAAGAATGGTCAAAGCAAGAGAATCCTGCCTCACTGCTAGCAAAGAGATCCTTTCAAGCCCCCTCTGATCAGCCACTCGATCCCCCTACTGTCTGTAGGCCAAGTGCTCCAGAAGCAGCCACTACTGCTGCCTGTGCCATAGCTGCCACCACCCTGAGGCTGGGGCCAGACCACGCTCCTCTCTTACTCAGGTCAGACAGTCCTTTCCTACTGACCTAAGTTGTCTTTGGAGTGTGTGGGTTGAGAAGTCTGGCAAGTGCCACAGCTACCAGTAATTCACTCCCCTGAGACCTGCTCCAGGTTTGCTGGGGGCCCAGTTGGTGCTGGCAAGTTTTGTGCTGGACTGGTGCAATAAACCTTTCCTGTTGGCCTTCTAGATTGTCTTGGACTGGAAATTTGTTTTACTCTGTCATTTTGTGGGTTCTACTGCTATAGTATTTGTTTAGAATCATTTTTATAAGTATCTGGAGGGTTTTGGGGGAGAGCTCAGGCAAGTTTCTGCTTTTACTACACCATCTTGGCTCTACCCCTACTGATTTGCAATTTGTAGGTTTAGAGCATCAGGAAGTGTTGAAAATCTAAGGGCAAGTAGGTGGCACGGTGGATAGAGTACCAGGCCTGAAGTTAGGAAGACTCATTTTTGTGAATTAAAATCTGGCTTTAGACACTTGCTAGCTGTGTGACCCTGGACAAGTCATTAACCCTGTTTTCAGTTTCCTCATTTGTAAAATGAGTTGGAGAAGACAATGACCAAACACTCCAGTACCTTTGCCAAAAAACAAACAAAAAAAAAACAAAACCCAAACAAGGTCACAAAGAGTTGGGCATGACTGAAAGACCTAAATAACAACATTTTGAATCTAAATGACTTGCCCAAGGTCACATAATCTGCATGCATCAGAGACAGTACTTGAACTCAGGCCTTCCTGATTCCAAGTTCATTCTTGTATCCATTATATCCCTTTGCTTCTCTGTAATGGAAAGTAAAATAAGATCTTTTGCTGTATTTGTATAATCAAGAAGTATAGTGCTTCATTTGAATGTGGTGGAGGAGGATTTTTCCCACCTAATATAAGGCTTGGGAAGATTTGTAAGAAGGTCCATGCCTTTTGTTAATGAGGTTCTGGTTCTCAAAGGATGTGATGCCCTCTGGCTCTAAAAAATAAGGTGCTTGGGTGGAGCCAAGATGGCGGAGTAGAAAGACGCACATACACATAGCTCCGAACTCACAACCCATAGAACATCTACAAAGAAATAACTCACGGCGAATTCTGCACCCAGAGGCCACAGAACATCGGAGCGAGGGAGATTTCTGTTCCAGAGAGACCTGCAAACTTCTCGCAAAAGGTCCTTCACGCCGCAGACTGGGCGCCGGGACAGGGAGCTGAGTACAGCCCTGCTGCGGCCGCGGCACCAAGAGGAAAAGATCCGAGCAGGCTTCAGGTACGGCATATCCAAGGGCCACGCGGGTCCCTCCACCTACAGAGGGACCTGCAAACATCTCGCAAAAGGTCCCTCGTGCTGCAGACGCGGAGCCCAGCCCAGACCTGCCACAGCCGCGGCACTGAGAGAAACAGATCCGAGCAGGCTTCAGGGATGAGAACTCCAGCGGCTGCACAAGTCCCTCCACCCACAGGTGACGGGGGTCAGTGAGAGAGTCTCTTTGGCGGGTCGAGAGGGGAGTGGGGTGCCCCCATGGCTCGGGCCCCCTCGGGAGGCAAAAGCTGAGGGACGGCGGCAGATCGGGGCTCCCCAAGCAGGCAGGAGCCTGGATCCATTGTTGAAGGTCTGTGCATAAACTCCCTGAGGGAACTGAGACTGAGAGGCGGCCCTGCCCAGACCTCAGCACCTGAACTTAATCTCACACTGAATAGCAGCCCTGCCCCCACCCAAAGCCCTGAGGCTGGAAGCAGCATTTGAATCTCAAACCCCCAAACACTGGCTGGGAGGATCAGGAGGTGAGGTGGGTATGAGGAGAATATTCAGAGGTCAAGTCACTGGATGGGAAAATGCCCAGAAAAGGGAGAAGAAATAAGACCATAGAAGGTTACTTTCTTGGTGAACAGGCATTTCCTGGCTTCCTTTCTGATGAGGAAGAACAATGCTTACCATCAGGGAAAGACACAGAAGTCAAGGCTTCTGTGTCCCAGCCGACCCAATGGGTTCAGGCTATGGCAGAGCTCAAAAAGAATTTTGAAAATCAAGTTAGAGAGGGGGAGGAAAAACTGGGAAGAGAAATGAGACACATGAAGTCAAAGCATGAACAGCAGATCAGCTCCCTGCTAAAGGAGACCCAAAAAAATGTTGAAGAAAATAACACCTTGAAAAATAGGCTAACTCAATTGGCAAAAGAGGTTCAAAAAGCCAGTGAGAAGAAGAATGCTTTCAAAAGCAGTATTAGCCAACTTGAAAAGGAGATTCAAAAGCTCACTGAAGAAAATAGTTCTTTCAAAATTAGAATGGCACAGATGGAGGCTAAGGACTTTATGAGAAAGCAAGAAATCACAGAACAAAACCAGAAGAATGAACAAATGGAACATAATGTGAAATATCTCATTGGAAAAACAACTGACCTGGAAAATAGATCCAGGAGAGACAATTTAAAAATTATGGGACTACCTGAAAGCCATGATCAAAAGAAGAGCCTAGATATCATCTTTCATGAAATTATCAAGGAAAACTGCCCTGAGATTCTAGAACCAGAGGGCAAAACAAATATTCAAGGAATCCACAGAACACCGCCTGAAAGAGATCCAAAAAGAGAAACTCCTAGGAACATTGTGGCCAAATTCCAGAGTTCCCAGGTCAAGGAGAAAATATTGCAAGCAGCTAGAAAGAAACAATTCAAGTATTGTGGAAATACAATCAGGATAATACAAGATCTAGCAGCCTCTACATTAAGGGATCGAAGGGCATGGAATAGGATATTCCAGAAGTCAAAGGAACTAGGACTAAAACCAAGAATCACTTACCCAGCAAAACTGAGTATAATACTTCAGGGGAAAAATTGGTCTTTCAATGAAATAGAGGATTTTCAAGCATTCTTGATGAAAAGACCAGAGCTGAAAAGCAAATTTGACTTTCAAACACAAGAATGAAGAGAAGCATGAAAAGGTGAACAGCAAGGAGAAGTCATAAGGGACTTACTAAAGTTGAACTGTTTACATTCCTACATGGAAAGACAATATTTGTAACTCTTGAAACATTTCAGTATCTGGGTACTGGGTGGGATTACACACACACACAGATGCACACACACACACATACATAGAGACAGAGTGCACAGAGTGAATAGAAGAGGACGGGATCATATCTTAAAAAAATGAAATCAAGCAGTGAGAGAGAAATATATTGGGAGGAGAAAGGGAGAAATTGAATAGGGCAAATTATCACTCATAAAAGAGGCAAGCAAAAGACTCATTAGTGGAGGGATAAAGAGGGGAGGTGAGAGAAAAACATGAAGTCTACTCTCATCACATTCCACTAAAGGGAAGAATGAAATGCACACTCATTTTGGTATGAAAACCTATCTTACAATACAGGAAAGTGGGGGATAAGGGCATAAGCAGGGTGGGGGGATGATGGAAGGGAGGGCATGGGGAGGAGGTTGCAATTTGAGGTCGACACTCATGGGGAGGGATAGGATCAAAAGAGAGTAGAAGTAATGGGGGACAGGATAGGATGGAGGGAAATATAGTTAGTCTTATACAACACAACTATTATGGAAGTCATTTGCAAAACTACACAGATTTGGCCTATATTGAATTGCTTGCCTTCCAAAGGGAAGGGGTGGAGAGGGAGGGAGGTAAAGAAGGTGGAACTCAAAGTGTTAGGATCAACTGTCAAGTAATGTTCTTGCCACTAGGAAATAAGAAATACAGGTAAAGGGGTATAGAAAGCTATCTGGCCCTACAGGACAAAAGAGAAGACGGAGACAAGGGCAGAGAGGGATGATAGAAGAGAGAGCAGATTGGTCATGGGGCAATTAGAATGCTTGGTGTTTTTGGGGGGGGAGGGGATAAAAGGGGAGAAAATTTGTAACCCAAAATTTTGTGAAAATGAATGTTAAAAGTTAGATAAATAAATTTAATTAAAAATTAAAAAAAAAACAAAAAATAAAGTGTAGTTTTATTTTGGGGTTTATGAACTGGAAGTGTTTGTTTGGCCAGAGGAGGACTCTAGTAAGCCCCTACGAACCCTCCCTGACTTTGAGAACTCAGATGTCACGCTTCCTTCTCTGGTAACTATGGTCAGATAGTTGTGGTCCAACTATCCGTTGAATTCAAGCAGAGGAAGCCATGTCTGTTGACTTTTAATTTCTCTGTACTTTCTTTGAAGTTCAGGGTGCTGACTCCCCTGAATTAGGTGAATGATATATGTGCTTGGTTAAAGTGATTGGTAACCCCTCAAAAGTTGCTTTTCCTTTTACAAATGCAGATCTGAGAACCTGTGATAGCAGGCTTCCCTGTGTATGTTGGAATGGTTATTATTACATTCTCATGTGTATCTATCTACCATTCCATTCTGTCTTGGATATTTCATAAATAAATATATGTGTGTATATACATATACACACACATACATATGTTTATAATACATAGAAGTTTCACTTACATTTTCTACAAGGTATATTTGAGAAAAGACATGATCCATATTTGGATCAATGCAATACACTATATTCATTGTAATTTTATTTATACTAATATTCTCATTTTATTCAGGCCTATACAAATATATGTGTATTGCATACATTTATACATACATACATTTGTCACACCTGTTATTTCATTCATGTAGAGAATATCTTCTCCAAAATAACAACAATAGCTAACGTTTATATATCAATTTAAGGCTTATAGTTTACAAATATTATTTCATTTTATCCTTAGAGTTACCCTGAGAGGTAGATGTTGTAATTGCCCCATTTTATAGTTGGAAAACTGAGGCAGGCAGTGGTTAAGTGACTTTCCTAGGGTAACATAGCTCGTGTCTAAGATACCTTCATGCCATAATGAGCCAACAAAGTAGGGCTTAAGTGGATTAAATTTCACATATATGCATATACATACATATACACATACACATGAATATGTATGTATGTGTATATATATATATATATATATATATATATACAAACATATTTCTGTATAAGCATATATGTGCTTATTTCATTAGGACACAAAATTTCAGACCCTTATTTCCGTTCTGAACTATGGTAATAGCCCCTTAATCTATCTCTATATGCCAGGATCTTCCCTTCCCTCTCTTCTTCAGTATCTCCAGCACTCTCTTGGCAAATTAATCTTCCTAGAGTATGGCTCTGATTGTGTAATTCTTGTAGTGCTCAAACCACTTCTGGTGATATTCCTATATTCAAAAATTTCCAATGCCTCTCTATTGTCTTTTGACTGGCAATTTCATCTCACTGTACACTGTGTTTGGGATTTCATCTACTCTTCTCTTGAGGCTTCAATTATTAATCTTTTCTATGCATACAACTTTGAATCTATGGAAACATCTCTAACAACATCCTTCCACCTCCATTCAAATTCCATTTCTAATTGTACAATGAACATGGTCTCCCACTGGCATCTTGAAAATCAGCCTGTTGGTGTAATGAAAAGATTTTTGAATTTAGAGTGGAAAGACATGGTTTTTGAATCTTTACTTTATAATTTAATGCTTGTATGATCATATTGCATAGGTAACTAAACTTCTCTGGACATTCTTTTCTTTATTTATAAAATGAGGCTATAATCCTCTATCTGATCATACAATTTCCCAAACCTTCTCCTGTTGGGGGACAGCTCTGGACCGGGGTCCCCCGTGAGGACCGTGAGACGCCTGAGGGTCCGAACCTGCCCCCTTGTGGGGTATTGGGATGGCCCTGGTAACAGGCTGGCTCCACCCACGGGGAGGCACTTGGGAGTAGCTCGCCCGCCCATGGGAGGTACAGGGGAGGAGACAGGGGATAATAAAAGGGGATGACCACGAGAGCTGGAAGAGAAACGGAATAAAGCTTGCTAACTGCAACTCCTTTAGGGTGCTCTGCCTGTTTATTGCCCTCCCTCAACCGGGAGAGGAACCGGAGACGTCCGAAGACCGGGGATAGGTAAGTAGAAGGCGAAGGCCCAGGAGTCGCCCTGGGCATTCTCCCACCATCACCAGTTAAAATCACTCCCTACCTTCAAGAATTAACTTGGCTGACATGTTCATTGAGAAGAAATATTTATTGGGTAATAAAAAGAAATAATTCCTGTACTCAAGGTGCTTATAGTCAACTGTCACACTATAGTAGTATGAAAGTATGAATCCACAGTTGCTGAAGTGACCCATCAACGCATTTCTCAATCTTTAATAAGGATTCACATTTCTGGAGTGTCTTCACTAGACATAAATACCAATGAATATGATAGCTACAAGGGACCATGGAAGCTATCAATTCCAATCCTTTCTTTTTACAGAGGCTCAAAAACATTGTCTTGTCCAATGTCACTTGGGCAATAAATGTCAGAGTTAGAATTCAAACCTAGGTCCTCTGACTCTGAATCTAATCCTTTTTCCACTATATTATTTAGGTATTATTCTAGGAAAAATAAACTCCCACATTTTGAACTTTTCCCACCCTAGTGAAGATAACTATTTACGTACTTATTTATTTTTAGTTTTCAACATTCATTTCCAAAAAATTTTGAGTTCCAAATTTTCTCCCCATCTCTCCCCTCCCCCATCCCAAAACACCTTATATTCTTATTGCCCCTTCCACCAATGTGCCCTCCTTTCTAATACCCCTCCCTTCGCTTATCCCCATCTTCACTCTTATCCTGTAGGGCAAGATAAATTTCTATACCCCCATTACCTATATTTCTTATTTCCCAGTTCTCAATTCTTAACATATGTTCCTAAAACTTTGAGTTCCAACTTCTCTTTCTTCCTCGCTTCCCACCTATCCTCACTGAGAAGGCAAGCAATTCAATATAGGCTATATATGCGTCATTTTGCAAATGACTTCCATAATAGTCATGTTGTATAAGACTAACTATATTTTCCTCCATCCTATCCTGTCCCTCATTTCTTCTGTTCTTGCTATTGACCTTGTCCCTCCCCAGGAGGGTTTACTTCTAATTGTCCCCTCCTTCCATTTGCTCTCTCTTTCATCATCCCGCCCCTACCCTGCTTATCCCCTTCTCCCCTACTTTCCTGTACTGTAAGGTAGATTTTCATACCAAATTGAATGTGCATGTTATTCCTTCCTTGAGCCAAATGTGATGAGAGTAAGCTTCAGTTTTCCCTCTCACATCCCCGCTTTTTCCCTCCATTGGAAAACCTTTTTCTTGCCTCTTCTATGAGAGATAATTTGCCCCATTCCATTTCTTCCTTTCTCTTCCCAATATATTCCTCTCTCACTCCTTAATTTTATTTTTTTTAGATATGATCCCTTCCTATTCAACTCACCCTGTGCTCTCTTTCTCTCTGTGTCTGTCTTCATCTCTATTTCTCTCTCTGTTTCTCTCTCTCTCTCTCTCTCTCTCTCTCTCTCTCTCTCTCTCTCTGTGTGTGTGTGTGTGTGTGTGTGTGTGTGTATAATCCCTCCAGCTACCCAGATACTGAGAAAAGTGTCAAGAGTTGCAAATATTATCTTTCCATGTAGGAATGTAAACAGTTCAGCATTAGTAAGTCCCTTGTGATTTCTCTTTCTTGTTCACCTTTTCATGCTTCTCTTGATTCTTATGTATGAAAGTCAAATTTTCTTTTCAGCTCTGTTTTTTTCATCAAGAATGCTTGAAAGTGCTCTGTTTCATTGATTGCTCATTTTCCCCCCTGGAGTATTATACTCAGTTTAGTTAGGTGGATGATTCTTGGTTTTAATTTTAGTTCCTTTGACTTCTGGAATATCATATTCCAAGCCCTTTGATACCTTAATGTAGAAGTTGCTAGATCTTGTGTTATCCTGATTTTATTTTCACAATACTCAAATTGTTTCTTCCTAGCTCTCACAATATTTTCTTCCTGACCCGGGAACTCTGGAATTTGGCTACAATATTCCTAAGAGTTTCTCATTTTGTATTTCTTTCAGGAGGTGATCAGTGGAATATCAGGGCAGCTTTCCTTGATATGAAGGATGATGTCTAGGTTCTTTTTTGATCATGGCTATCACGTAGTCCTATAATTTTTAACTGTCTCTCCTGCATCTATTTTCCAGGTCAGTTGTTTTTCCAATGAGATATTTCACATTATCTTCCATTTTTTCATTCTTTTGGTTTTGTTTTGTAATTTCTTGGTTTCTCATAAATTCATTAACTTCCATCTGTTCCATTCTAATTTTTAAAGAACTATTTTCTTCAGTGAGCTTTTGAACCTCCTTTTCCATTTGACTAATTCTGCTTTTAAAAGCACTCTTCTCCTCATTGGCTTTTTGGACCTCTTTTGCCAGTTGACTTAGCCTATTTTTCAAGGTGTTATTTTCTTCAGCATTTTTTGGGTCTCCTTTAGAAAGGTGTTGATTCACTTTTCATGATTTTCTTGCATTGCTTTCATTTCTCTTCCCAATTTTTCCTCCACCTCTCTTACTTGATTTTCAAAATCATTTTTTAGCTCTTCCATGGCCTGGGACCATTGCATATTTATTTTGGAGGTTTTGGATGCAGAAGCCTTGACTTTTATGTTTTCCCCTAATGGTAAACATTCTTCTTCCTCATGTGAAAGGATGGAAGAGAATACTTGTTCACCGAGAAAGTAACCTCCTATAGTCTTATTTTCTCCCCTTTTCTGGGCATTTTCCCAACCAGTTACTTGACTTTTGGGTACCTCGTCAAGAGTAGGGTATACTCTGGGGACCTGTAAGTTCTTAGTTCCTCCAAGGTGGCACAGTCAAGGGAGAAGAGTTTACTCCCTGACTGAGCTCACAGCTCTGATTGAGATCAGCTGCTCAATTCCCCCAGGGGCTTTAGATCGGGGAAGAGCCTCCACTTAGGGCTGAGGTTCAGATCAGCTGCTCAGTTCTCCTACAGGTTTTAAGTTGAGTGCTCCAAGAATGGAATAATGGTCGCAGGTTGTTGCCTGCTGTGGCCACCACCACTGCAGCCACTGCCGAATGCTGCTGCCCCCACTGTTGCTGCCTGGAACCAGGGCTAGGGGAGGACCCTACTCACTTTTCTCTCTGGTTGAAAAAGTCTCCTCTCATTGACCTTTGGTGCCTGTGAGTTAAGAGATTTCCTAATCTCCATTGCTGCTGCCAGGGATTCTGTACCTGATGACTGCTCAGGTCTTGCTCCTCCCAGTGTTGCACGGCCAACGTTGGGCGGTGGTCCACTCTGTGTCTGGTGTGACAGACTCCTCCCATTGGCCTTCCAGGTCACCCTGGGCTGGAAATCTTCTCCACTCCATCTTTCTGTGCCTTCTGCTCCTCTAGAATCTGTTGAGAGTCTTTCTTTACAGGTATTTTATAGGCTGTGGGGGAAAGGCTAGAGTATATGCGTCTTTCTACTCCGCCATCTTGGCTCCTTCAAAGATAGCTATTTATCTTCATTAGGAAAACATGTCTGTATAATTCTTTTCACCAAATCGATTATGGTTTTCTGCTGACTCATCCATATGGTCCTGACAAGCAATACTTCTGAACTGTTTTTGTGAATATTTATAGAACAGAATAGCTAACAGGGACTGCAGTGCAATCTCTGAGGTTCAAACAAATAGAACCTAAATTAATTGACCTAGACAAGGATTAAACTAATGACCTATGTCTCAACATTCTACTCTAACAGTCCCATATAATACAATCAAAACTAATACAACACAATAAAAAATAGCTAATTCATTAATGTTTGGCTTCTGACCTATAGAAGATTGCTTATATTTTCAATTCTACCATTCTGTTTCCTAAAAGGCAGAAATTTTGCTAATTCCATGGAAAAATCTCACTATTGAGAAGATGATACAGAGCACCAGGCCTAGACTCAGGAAGACTTGAGTTCAAATCTAGCCTCAGACCCTTACTAGCTGTGTGACCTGAGCAAGTCACCTAACCCCGTTTGTCTCACCTGTAAAATGAGCTGGAGAAGGAAAAAGGTAAACTGCTCCAGTATCTTTGCCAAGAAAACTCTAGACAGGGTCACAAAGAGTTAGACCTGAGTGAAACAATTGAACAACAACAACAAAGCAATATGCAGCCTAAGCTCTTTAAAAAACCCCAAACAATTTCATTCCATTACTCTTAGTTAAGCCTTCTTAGTGTATACTATGAATATAGGATTTGTGTGTGTGTATATGGATAAGATGTTAATGGGCATCTAGGTTATACAGTGGATAGACTGCTGGGCCTGGACTAAGGAGGACCTGAGTTTAAGTCTGGGCTCAAATACTAAGTCACATAAGCTCTGTTTGCCTCAGTTTCCTCATCTGTAAAATGCTTTTTATTGTTCAGTTAAGTCCAACTCTCCATTTTGAGTTTTCTTAGCAAAGATACTGAAGTAGTTTGCAATTTTCTTCTATAGCTCATTTGACAGATATAGAAACCATGACAAACAGAATTAAGAGAGTTGCCCAGGGTGGCACAGCTAGTAAGTGTGTGAGGCCAGATTTGAACTCAGGAAGATAAGTCTTCCTGATTCCAGGCCCACTGTGTCACCTAGCTGCCCATCTATAAATTAAGAGATAATAACATCACCTACCTCCCAGGATTGTTGAGAGATTCAAATGAGATAATAATTATGAAGCATTTAGCACAGTGCCTAGCACATAATAAGCACCAGATAAATGTTAAAGTATTAATAAGCAAAAATTTCCAGTAAATTGGGAAGGAATGAACAGATTCACTAACATATTCTTTATAATGTGAAAAACAACTTGAATTTTTTGTTTGCCTGAAAACCTTTCACTTCCATGGTAATCTTTTCATGCAGTGCTTCCTAAACACATTTGATCCGATCTCTATTGCTTTACAACCTTGTAGCTATCATTGATTCCACCCTGTCCTTCACTTCCCCAACCCTCACCACATATCCAATCAGTTGTCACCTTATCAATTCTATATCCACAATGTCTCTGAGAGGCATCGATCCCCTTCTCTCTGTTCACATGATCAGACTCCCATCCCTTGGCTACCATACATCTCCTAATTGGTCTGTCTTCCTTAATCGTGTTTCTCCCCTCTACAATTCATCCTCCACCCAGGTGCCAAAATGAGATTCCTAAAGTACAAGTCTAACCAGGTCACTTTCTCATTCAAAAACCTCCACTGATTCCCTATTGATTCTAGGATAAAATATAAATTCCTCTCTTTGGTATTTAAAGTCCTTAAAATTTCTGCTTTCAGGCATATTATACACTATTTCCCTTCAGTCACTTTGAATTCTATTCACATTTTTGTTCCTTTAATTCTACATTTCACCTCTATCTCTCACTTCGAATCAGTTGTCCCCTATTACTAGAATATATCCCCTCCTTTACCTCTTCTTAGAATTGTTGCTTCTTTAAGACTCAGCTTAAATGCTGTCTTCTGAAGCACTCTCCTGGTCTCATTAACTGCCAGTGCCTTCTTCTCTAAAGCTATGCTACCTTTCATCTACTCTGCATGTTGTTGTCCTTTGTTCTCAGAGAAGATCATGACACCAGAGAAGTGATGCCATGACATGAAAGTGAATTGAATTTCAGCGAGGCAGTGCTGTGCAGTCACCAGCCTCACTTTCTCCTCTGGAGTCATCTAGGTCCAGAGACAAGATGTAGATCAGGATGCTTGGAGATGGCCCAGAATGCAGTGGGAGACCTTGGACCTTTTTAAGCTGAGCCCTTTAGTCTCAGTTTGACTGAGGCAAAGCTCATGCACTGATTAAGGTTAAATAAGAAAAGAGGCAGAGAATGGCCTCTTAACCAAATCAAAAGGTTTTCTGGCCAAAACAGAAACAATAGCTATTTCCATTCACTCTGTGTCTATCAGGGCCCAAATAATGACCAAGTAGGGCTTGGCCTGGGACCTACTGTTGGTCAATCAATGAGAGCCAGAGTGAATTGTGTTAAGGCTGGTTCTTAAGAAAAATGGTTACTGAGATCAAAATTTGCATTCCCTTTGAGCATGGCAGGTAAGGGTATGAGAGTATGATACCCTTTGAAGACAGAGGGAAAGAAATTGCCACTATATGCTACTGTCCTCCCTCACCCTCATTTCAGCAACTACCACCCTTATCAATCAGTAGCCATCAACACCAAGGCAAGATCCTCCACCAGCAAAAAGATTATGACTTGCTGAAGGCTCAGATGATGGCTAGCATCTTTTAGCAATAAAATATGTTTTAGTCAAGGTATATGTACGTTTTTCTTAGACATAATTTAATTACTTACTTAATAGACTACAGTAAAATGTAATATAATTTTTACATGTACTAGAAAACCAAAAAATTCATGTGACTCACTTTATGATGATAATTGCTTTCTTGTGGTGGTCTGGAACTGAAGCCCTAGAATCTCTGAGGTATGCCTATATACCCAGGATTTAACAAGGTGCCCTCCAATAATAGTAAACACTCTAAAACTGCTTGTTGATTAGTTGACTGGTTGACTAGTAGCTGTGTGAGCCTGGGCAAATCATTTGCAGGCTCAGAGTCTCTGTTTCCTCTTTTATAAAGTGAAGATAATAGTAACTGTAGTAGCTATGGCATCAGGCTGTTGTCGAGGCTTAAATAATATTTTAATAATAATAATATACCTGAAGTGTTATAGAAATGTATATTTTTCAAAATTAGTATTTTATAAATACAAAAATGTAATATTTTTATAAATACATAATCCCATATTTAAGATTCTAGAGGGGGAAAGATCATTAGCATGAAATACCTGTTATGGAATTCTTGTTCTTATCACATGGACGCCTGGAATCTAACAGCTAGGTAGCACAGTGGATAGAGTCATAGAGTCAGAAGACATGGTGTCAGAAAGATGAGTTCAAATCCCACTTCAGACCCCTAAACAAGTTACTTAGACTCTGCCTCAGTTTCTTCATCTGTAAAATGGGGATGATAATAGCACCTACTTCACAGGGTGGTAGTGAGGATCCAAAGAGATAATATTTGCAAAATTGTTTTTGCTGTTGCGTCATTCGATCATGTCTGACTTTTCCTGATCCAGTGAACCATAGCACACCAGGCTCTTCTGTCCTCCACTATCTGCAGAAGTCTGCCTAAGCTCATGTTTGTTGCTTACTATCTATGAGGTTTTCTTGGCAAAGTACTGGAATGGTTTGCCGTTTCCTTTTCCAGTAGATCACCTTTTGTCTTGCTACTACTACTCTCTACTATGACCTTTCCATTTTTGGTAACCCTGCATGGAATAGCTCACAGTTTCACTGAACTACACAAACCTTTCTTCCAGGATAAGGCAGTAGTCCAGGAGAGAATTTGCAAAGTACTTGAACCTTAAAATGCTTTATAAATGCTAACTGTCTAAGAATCACAGTTTGGGAAATACTACTTTAATGCATGTCAATTACTGATAATAATAGCATCACAAGTCTATTAGATTCTCACATTCTTGCCTTTCTTTAAAGGAAAAAAAATGTTACTACTTGTGACACTGGATCTCATGGGAACTAACAAATGACCACCTTTTCCATTAGGAGTCTTAATTAAGGTATTATTTATTCATATTTTCCTCCTCTAGTTCTTAGACTTGTTTGGTCTTTTAGATGAGAAACCAAACTTCCTTCACAAATTTTTTCTTCTAGTACCTTCAGTATTTCTATTGTCTTCCCCATAAAATTCATTTAGTTTTTCCCACTTATCTGGAGGTTAAATCTTGTAAGAATAATTTAGAAAATAATCATAGAGAATTGACTTGTTAAAGGCCTCAGTTACTGTTAGCTCTACAGGGCTTCTTGAAGGGAGTTAGATTTGAGGTCGTCAGCCTATTTTTGTCCACTTTGGGAAATGTTTGTCCTTCATTTTCAAAGAGGACCAAAATAACATCCTTACTTGTTTCTGATTGTCGTTAATCAGACCAATACGAGCATGGAATACTCTACCATACTGGGAAATATTTCACATATTGAAGAGCAAGACTAAACTTTTTAGAACAGGGGCTCTGAACTTGGAATCTGGATAGATCTCAGTATAGCCATGAACTTGGATAGGTAAAAAAATGGCACCCTAATTTCACGAATCTTTGTTTTCCTTTGTAACTTTATGTATTTTACTTTATGCATTTAAAAATCATCATTTTGAGATGGAGCACATAGATTTCATCACCCTTCCAAAGCAGTTGAGACTCAAGAAAAGTTAAGAAATGCTAGTTTAGGAGATTAAGAACTTTATTAGCATCCTGCTTAGCAAATCAGAACTAGTGTGAGTTGATTTTCATGACTTTATCCCAAAAGAGAAATATGATTGCTTTCTAATGTGAACTCATTAGTTTCTCCCCTGTACCCTCTGCTGTGACATGGATTTTGTTTTCATAAAGACAATCCAGTTTACAAGATGTGCCCAAGGCTCTGGAAGGAAGGAAACAAACTGCTGTGAAAAAATCGATTTCCTTCTCCTCCTTCCAAACTTTCCTTATGGCATGAGATTTAACTCTACATTTTTTGATAATTGCCTTTAAAATGTGGTAGTAATGGTAAAATAACTAAGTCAAAATAATCCTTTTCATTCTCTCTCCTTTTTTAAAAGAGTGATATGAATGACAGCTAGTTCTTTCTGGACATTTCCCTTGTTTCCAAATGCTTTAAGTTCAACTCTGACATTGGCATTGCACATTATTTCTCCTAATTGTGATGCTATGGTATAATGAATTAAATCAGGGAAATTGAATGGAAGATCATAAACAAAATACAGGTATTTAAATTTGAGTCCATCTCATGATGAAATATTGGGTGTCATATCTTTGTTTCATTTTATTTGTCACAGAGTTGATTGATAACCATAATACTCAATTGTATCTATTTACTTATGAATTTCAGAGTTCCCTCCATCTATGCAAATCACAACCCATCTGAGTCTGCCCATCCCCAGCAACTCTTGTTCATGTACTCTTAAAAGTTCATGACAAGGGGTCTAACCCATGTGCCAGAGTTCTTCACTCTTGTTCTTCAGAGTTCCTCCTTAGCTTGTTGTAGCTTGCTCATACCAACAATATTGTCACATTTTCTTACGTATTATGCTCATCCTTAGTTATTTAGAGACAATAGAATTCCAGGTCTCATTTCCATAAAGCAACACCCTTAAATATTTATATTAAAAAGATAGGCCTTTAATTCCATGAGAAGCTGGGGATTTGTCCCAAATATACATACTGCTGGACAAGTTTGAAGGGATGTCCATTCAAAGGCATGTTGAAATCCGGGTATTAGACATTCTTCGTTCATTTTATCTTTCCTATGCGGATGGGCAGCCCAATCTCTCTGAGTGATTAAGTCTCTTTCAGGAAATTATTAAATGACTTGGGGCTTGATGCAATAACACAATGTCACCCACCACAGCAGCATCTGAAGGACCTCATGATCCATGGGGGAATCCTTCCTTGGCCTCGACTCCCACTGAATGTCCTCAATCATGATAGTGAATACATTTGACAAGCATCCATCTTGCTGTTTTATAGCTCATCTGATGTCTATTATCAGAGGGTCATTGAATAGGGTTAATTCTGTCATTACATATTCCAAGAAATCCTAAATGATTCTGACATATGGAAAAGAGACACTTTATGAAAAAAAGCCTATTAGGTGGCATTTTGTTTTTACCAAGTCAAATGCTTTTCATAATTAGCAAACTGTAAACATAATGGGATCAATTGTGAGATGGTAGAGATGTGGTTCATTGTTGAATATCATTTGCAAAAGCCTACATGTTCCCCACAATTTCCCTCATTGAGTACACCCTCAATGACATCCTGGGCCATCCTTGGGTCAATTGTCTTGACCGTTGTCTTGCCACTGGACTTAGATGACTCTGGAGGAGAGAGTAAGGCTGACAAATTTGTACAGTTCTGCCTCACTTAAATTAAAGTCAATTCATATCCCAGGTCAATACATCACCCTTGTGATGTCCCTGGTCCTCTTCAAGAATGAAGAATGAACAACAATGCCTTCAATGCATATTTAGATAATCTTCATAAAGATTTTGTATAACTAGGTGAATAGGCATATAGGCAAGTAATTGTTTCCTTGTTCACTTTTTTTTTGGAGAGTGGGATCAATAAAGTCTGAAATTGTTTTCCATGCCTTTAGTATCTTTCCTTCTGTTAGAATCATTGATATTGATCCTTCTATGATCTCACAATTCTATTGAAATAATACTAATGGAAGACATTGATAAATTCGCTCAATGTAGCCACTTTCTCACTTGTATTCTTAGAAAAATGAAATCTAGTATAATATTATAAAGACATATATAATCAAGGTAACCATTTTTACAGAACATATAGTACATACTCAATGGATAGTTGTTGAATTTAATCTACTGATTTTCCCCTTAATATTTCCCTACTCTTAAAATCATGGAACCATAGAGTTGACTAAGAATACTTTCTACAATTTCCTGAGAAGAGGTCATCCAGATATCAAATGACCCAAACCCACTATCTCCTAGAGTGGCCATTCCTCTTTTGATCTAATTATTAGTAAGTTTTCTTGATATCAAGCCTTGATATTGCTTTTTAGTCCCATTCTAATTATAAGGTGCATCTGTGGAATATAGTTCTTAGTAGATCTACTAGTCATTTTGGGAAGCCAGATGGCGATAGAAGACTCTAACACTAAGATACTCCAGCCATACACAGAGAGGAATTTGTTTGTTGGTTTGTTTTCCATCCCTTAAGCCTTTAAAGACTGGTCACAGTTCTGATCTCCTATTTCCCTCACTTGTGATAATAGCATGTTAGCTATTATCCCCTTGCTAACTCATTTGTAGCAACTTCCTTTCCTATAGTGGCTCTCTCTTCTTTCTAATTTCCTTATTACTGTCCAGGGCACCACCATCCTTTGCAGTTATCCAGCCTTGCCACAGTCATGTCTTCCATGATTGCACACTCTCACTCTCCAAATCCAACCCAATCCAATCTCTCACACTCCAAATCCAATCTATTGACAAGTTCTGTTAATCCTGCAACATCGTTCCTATATGCTTTGTTCTCTGTTCAGATGCTGTCACTACCCTGGTATATGCTTTCCCTGCCTCATACTTGAAGTATTGGAAGAGGCTTCTGATTGATCTCCTTGTCTCAAGTTTCTCCCCATTCCAATTCATCCTTCACTCAGCTATCGATGTGGATCTGATCATATCATTCACCTGCTCAATCAACACCAGTAGCTACCCACCTATTACCTCTTTAGCTTTTAATACCTTAGTCACTTCCTCCCTTTCCAGTCTTCTTATACATTACTCCCACATACACTGCAATTTGGTAACATTGATCTCCATCTTCACACAAGACACGCCATTTCCTAACTCCATGAATTTTCTCTGACTGTCTCCCATGAATGCTCTCTCTTCTTGTCTCCATCTCCTGGATTCCACTGGTTCCTTCAAGTCTCAAATCAAATTCCATCTTCTGCTGGAAGCCTCCCTCCCTCCCTCTCTCTCTCTCTAGTTAGTGCCTTCCCTGTAAGTTTAGTTCCCATTTATGGTGTATATATCCTGTATGTATATAGTTGTTTACATGTTGTTTATAAGCCCCCTGAAGCTTGGGACTCTGTTTGCCTTTCTTTGTATCCTCAGTATTTAGCATGGTTCCTGGTCCATAATCAGTACTTATTATTATTGTCATTATTATTAACTGACTGACTGACTGTGCCATCAGTGCTCATGGACACTGATTAAGTCAATAGGACTTCTAGTGCCTAGAAAACAAGGAAGTTAGCCAAGGACCACTCCACCAGGAGGGATCTAGGATTGTCTGCAAGTTCACCCACCAGGAGAGGATACCTTCCTTTTCATATGGAAAAGGAGTAGGTGAAAGTCCCACTATACTCTCCTCTTCTGTGATCAAATGTAGAAATTTTCACTGAGTTCTGGTACCAGAGTTTAGATATCTTTGCTGAGTTGCAGAATAATAAATCTTCCTCTGAGATTATTTCCCTCTGAGATTATACCCGATATAACTTGTATATATCTAGTTCATATATAGTTGTTGACACTTAACAAATGTTTGTTGACTGACTGAGTGTTCAGATGGGGATAACTGAATGATGAAGGGTCTTGAATTCATGACAGATAAGAATCAACTAAAGGAATGGAGAATATGGGGTATGATGAAAAGTGTCAGATTTGGAGTCAGTGACATTGAGCACATGCCTTACTCTCTGTTTCTTCATTTGTAAAATGAGACTAGATGACCTCTGGTATTTTTGGACTCTATGTCTGCCATTCTAGGGTCTTTCAGAAGAGAAGGAGTTTTAGGGAGTATTTGAGTATTTGAAAGGTAATCATCTGGAAGAAAATTTAGATTTGTTCTGTTGACTCAAAAGGGCAGAATTTGGATTAGTGGTTAAGAATTTCAAAATGATGAATTGAGACTCAATATAAGGGAAAATAGAATAACCTTACCCTTGCCTCCAAAAGAAAACAATAATAATAGCAGCAACAGCAACAACAAAAACCTATGTCATATGTTTGCTATTCTAGTAGGTCTAGTCCAGGAAAAGATGGGGCTTCTATGGCCATCTAGCCCCATCCCCTCATTTTATAGGTGAAAAAGCAGAAGTCCAAGGACTTGAGGTGACTGGCTTTGGGTTACACATATGGTAGATATTGGAGCTGGGATTTGAACTCTAGGTTCTGTCACTCCAGAGCTCATGTTCTATCCCCCACCCCATGCCACTATTAGGAACATCATAGTCATTTTGGATCAACTTTGATCAGTGTCACCTTTCCAAAGAATCACAGAATCTCAAAATTTGAAAAGACTTTTGTAGCTAGCTGGAAAAAAAAAGAATTCTGGATTCAAAATGTTCAGTATGGATTAATCACCCTTTGTTTGATGAGCTCCAATGAGAGGGAGAAGGAGAGGGATTGGAGGAGAAGTGAAAGGTGAAGGTGGGGTGGGGGTGTGGCAAAGGGGGAGGGGGAAAGGACACCACTGTAACTGCCACTTGTGGCCAGTGTCCTCTTGAGTTTGTTTCTGGAGATGACCTGCTATGAATGGGTGCTATCTTGTCATCTGGTCTACCCCTGGCATTTACGGATGGAGAAACCAAGGCCTAGAGATAGCTAGAGGAGAAGTGATTGCCAGAAGGACTTAGCTTCAGAGTCTGGACATGAAGTCTGGACTGGCTCTAGGGTGCCCAGGAAAGGGAAAAGCCTGGAATCCCTTGGAGCCATGACTCCTTCCACTCTTAGATTCTTTAAAAAAATTTAAAATATTTTCCTTTCATTTTCTGAACTTCAAAAAAATATAAAATGAACATTTCCATATACATTGTAATAGAGATAATTATAGAAAAAACTGAAAATATTATATAGACATATTACTTTTGTTTCCAAACTTCCTCCTCTCAGTACACAGGTTAAGACCATTCCTTATCCCAGAATACCCACCCACCTCTTCTTTGGCCCTATGCTATATGACATTTTATCAAATATTTAAATAAGCTCACAGGAGACATGCTTATCAAATGTTCAAGTAACAAAGCTGAGAGGGATTAGTAAAGAATATGGATTGGCTAGCTTGACATTGGATTGAACCTTAATAGAAGCAGTCTTAGAGTTTCAAAAAATTAATTTTGCCAATAGAAGACGGGAGACATATGGCTAGACAAAAGTTTGCTTATAAAAGATCTAGAGATTTCAGAGGATTTCAAGCTCAATATTAGGCAACTGTGTGACATAGCAGTCAAAAAAAAAATCAATATGCTCTTCAGCTGCACTGCGAGAAGCATAGTGTCCAAGATCAGAAATGTGATAGTCCTCCTACACTCAGGCACAGGAATACTGTCTTCAGTCCTACGTGACACCTTTTGGGAAGGATATTGATAAGGTGGAGACCATCTAGAGGAAGATCATTGGGATAGCAAAGGGCCATTCCACATGTGAATGATTTAGATAGAGGAACTGGTTTGGTCTGAAGGAGACTTAGGGAAGACAAAATAGCTGTTGATTCTTAATTATTTGAAAATTTGTCACTTAGAAGAAGGATTAAATTTTCTCTGTTTGGGCCAAGATGGCAAAACTAAGAGGAATGAGTGGAAGATGCAGTGGTAGATTTAGACTTGATGTCAGGAAAAAATTTTAAGAACTAAAACTCTCCAAAAGTTGAATTCACTACCTCAGGACCTAGGTAAATCTCCTGGAAGGTCTTCAAGCAAATGTTGCATGATCAGTTGCTGAGAATAGGGGCAGGAGATTCTTATTCCTTTACGAGTTAGACGAGATAGACTGAGGTTCTGTCCATCTCTAAGATTCTGTAATCCTATAAGTTAGTTGGTGACAGTGGTGACTGGTAAGATCAATGTCAGCCTTGTGCAAGGCAAACCGCATGGGAGAACTTCGAGACAGGAAGACAACTTATGAAGTTAAAGTAGGTTGCACATGGAAACAGGAGACCTGATTTTGAATCTTACCTTAGATTCCAGGCTGTGACTCACTTGTTTCTTTATCTGTGAAATGGCAAGCAGTGGTCACACACAAGCCATCCCATAGGGTTGCTGTAAGGAAAACATTTTAGGTGAGCCATAGTGTTATAAAGATGTGAGCTACTATTTTGTATTAATGCTGCATAAGATCAGATATGACATGATAAAGGCCTTACATAGGGAGGTGTCAGTGGAAAGAGAAAGGAAGAGATGAGTATGAGAGAAACTGAAAATAAAAGGGATTGATCACAGGAGTCTTCTTGATAGACTTGAATGTCTTTACTGGATGGTGAGCCTTTGCTGTAGCCGAAAAGGCCAAGGTCTTCCACTGCATCCTGGACCTTCTCCAGTCATCCGGATGAACAGCTGATCACTGGATCCAGATGACTCAGGAGAAAGTGAGGCTGGTGACCTTCCACAGCTCTCTCTGTCACTCAAAACAAAGTCAAGTGCAAGTCATGTCATCATTTCTCTGATGTCATGGTCTTCTTAACGAAGGATGAACGCAACAACCACATTCTTCTTTTTAGATAAGTTCCTAGACTCAGAGTCAGGAAGAAATAGTCTCAAATTTCAGCCTAAATATTTCCCAGCTTTGGCTAAGCTTCATAACCTCCCTGTAGTTCAGTGTTCTCATCTGTAAAACAAGGTTGGAGTCAATGTTCCCCTCTAGCTCTAGGTCCACGATGCTGATTAGTAGGAAATTTTTATTTATATCTACCCTAAGTTTTCCACCTTCACTAATATTCATTGTTTCCAGTTCTGCCATATGGAGACAAACAGAATACATTTTAAAAAATAATGGTCTTTTAAATATCTAAAGTCAAATTTCCCTTAAGTTTTTTCTCTTCTCCAAGTTTCTCCAACTGATTCTCCTTTGGAATGAATTAAAAGTCTCTATCATGGTTGTCTTATTTTGGACTACATGCATCTTATTAGTGTCAATGTCTTTCTTAAAATGAGGCATCTAGAACGGAACACTACCAGCAGCATGTTGTCAATATCTAATGACTGGTTCTGGGGTGGTGGTGGGAAGGAATAATGTAAACAGGACACACTTTTAAGTTTAATCTGCATTATTAATATTTTCTCCATCACCTTCTTAAGTGTAAAGTGGGGTGGGTAACCTGGGGCCTTGAGGCCACATGTGGCCTGCTAGGTCCTCAAGTGCAGCCCTTTATCTGAATCTACACCTCTGATTCTAACCCTAAATTTACTCTGTGAAGTTTTTTTTCCAGGTGATGTAATAACTGGCCATGTTTCCCCCATCTTTTATTTGTGAAGATAATTTTCTCAACACAAATATGACTTTACCTGTATCCCCAATGAATTTCATCTTCTTAGATTCAGCTCATTGTTAATCTAGTCTGTCATGATCTTTTTGAATTCTTTGCCAAAACATATTCTCTTTCTCCTAGTTTTGTGTCATCTGACAATTGGATGAGTGTGCCATCTGTTCCTTTTTGCAAGTCATTGACAGAAATTGCAAAGCAGCATAGACCCAATTAAAGTGGTCCTGGGTCACTTCACTGGAGAATCCAACCATTAATGGTTCTTTGGGTTAAGTCACTCAACCAGTTCTAAATCTGTCTAATTGTACCATTATCTACATTTCTTTATTGTTTCTAAAGGCACAACCTGAGAGAATTTAACAAATATTTCAATAAATTTTAGGTGAACCATGTCTACAGAAGGGTAGCTAGGTGGAGCAGTGGATAGAGAGATGGGATTAGAGTCAGGAGGATTTGAATTCAAATCTGACCTCAGATGCTTACTAGCAGTGTGACCCTGGGCAAGTCACTTACCCTTATTTGCCTCAGTTTCCTCATCTGTAAAATGGGACACCATGGACAAAGGAATGGCAAACCACTGTGTCAAAAAAACTATCATGTTGTCTGAACAACAAGCAGAGAGAATGCACCAGAAAGGACAGATTTGAGAAATATAAGAGACAAAAGACGGTACCTCTTTGTATAGGAGAAATGAATACAAGGAAGTGAAAAGATAAAAATTATTACCACTAGTTTCTACTGTATAGATTCTACAATATAATTGATTTTATGCTGAACTGATTTTTAATAATTGAATCTACATCTTCCTGAAGCCTGTGTCCATGAAATGAGTTCAGGAATTTAGATTTTACTCTGATTTCCCTTAAAGTTAGTTTAAAAGAAGTTATTATCTCTCATACAGGTACCCCCTGGGATATTTCATGGATATCTGTTTGCTAAGGCCAACCAGTTAACTTGTTACTATCCAGAAAAGATATATTGTCCTTCCCTGCCTGTCTTTGTGTAATTAAGGGAAGTTTTTTTTAAAATCTCTTCCAAGGAGTCAACAAGTCTGGTAGTTGTGATCCCCTAGCAAAGACTACAAGCTGCTGCAGATGAGTCCTATAAATCAATCAAATATTTCTTAATCATAGAGAGGGGTAGTTACTCGTCCTGTGTGGATGCTAGTCTGCTTTAATTTATGTAACCATGTTGTTTGGCCTACCTTCCCAGCTCTGTTCTTTATTCTCTTATACTTCCCAAAATGATAGAAAGGCTAGTAAGTCCTACTCATGGTCTTTGGTTATTGAGAGGTCATAGACCCAATTTATTGTTTCCTGTAATCTAACTAATAAGTTGATCCTGCTGAACCATTATCTCTTTCTTTACCTTTAAAATTTAAACTTAACAGAAGAGTCAGGTTCAAAGCCAAGCTGAAAAAGGAAGAACTGCTATAGGTAGAAATATAAGGTTCTTTTTTAACATATGGAATAACTAGGCAGAGATGTTTGTAGGGAGTTGGAGATGTGGGTTTCGGGTTCATATAGAGGCCAGGGCTGGAGACAGACATTTGGGAATTGTTTGCTTATTGGTAACAACGTTGGAGAAAAAAAAAAAGCTTTGGAAATGAATGGGACTATCAAGATGGAGTGGGAAGGGAGAGATGAAGGGAGGAGTGAATCTTTAGGAGAGAATGTTTGCTGCTTCAGGTTGTTGGGATGTTCTCTCTCTTTAATTTTTCTGGATTTTATTTTATTACTTTTCCAGTTTAATGATATTTTATTTTTTCCAACTACATGTAAAATAGTTTTGGACATTCATTTTTTATAACATTTTGAGTTCCAAGTTTTTCTTTCCCACTACACTCTCCAAAAGAGCAAGCAATCCAATATTGGTAATACATGTAGAATCCTGTTAAACACATTTCCACATTAGCCACATGGTGAAAGAAGAATCAGAATGGGGAAAAACCATGAGGAAGGAAAAAACCCCAAAAAACAACAACAAAAAAGCAACGCTTTTTTAAGCTTTGATCTGCATTCAGATTGCATAATTCTTTCTCTAGATGTGGATAGCATTTTCCTTTTATGAATCTTCTGGAATTGTCTTAGATCATTGTATTGCTGAGAAAAACTAAGTCTATCTTTGTTGATCATTGCACAATTTTTTGTTGAAAGTTGCTGTTTTTCTTTTTTTTAATTAGTTAATTTTTAGTTTTCAACATTCATTTCCACAAGATTTTGAATTCCAAATTTTCTCCCCATCTCTCCCCTCCCCCACCCCAAGATAATGTGCATTCTAATTACTCCTTCTCCCAATCTGCACTCCCTTCTATCACACCCCTTCCTTCTCTTATCCCCATCCCCTCTATTTTCTTAGAGGGCAAGATAGATTTCTGTACCCCATTGCCTGTATATCTTATTTCCAAGTTGCATGTAAAAACAATTTTTAACATCCATTTTTAAAACTTTGAGTTCCAACTTCTCTCCCTTCCTTCCTCCCCACCCATCCCCAGCAAGAGAAGGCAAACAATTCAATATAGGTCATACATGTGTAGTTCTGCAAAACATTTCCTTGAAAGTAATGTTGTGAAAGGCTGGAATTCCCCCCATCCAATCCTGCCCCCATTTATTCTATTCTCTCTTTTGACCATATCCCTCCTCAAAAGTGTTTGCTTCTAATTACCCCCTCCTCCCATTTGCCCTCTCTTCTCTCCTTTCCCACCCCCCACTTATCCACTTCCCCCTACTTTCCCTTGGGGCAGTTAGGTGGTCCAGTGGATACAGCACCAGTGCAGGAGTCAGGAGAACCTGAGTTCAAATCTCACCTCAGACACTTGACACTCACTAGCTGTGTGACCTTGGGCAAGTCACTTAACCTCAACTGCCTCATCCTGGGTCATCTCCAGGCATCCTGATGAATCACTGAATTCAGATGGCTCTGGAGGAGAAGTGAGGCTGGTGACCTGCACAGCCCTCCCTCACTCAAAACAAAGTCAAGTGCAAGTCATGTCATCATTTCTCTGATGGCATGGTCTTCTTAAGCAACGAAGGATGCACACACACTTTCCCATAGTTATGGATGGATTTTCATAGCAAACTGAGTGTGCATGCTATTCCTTCCTCAAGCCAAATGTGATGAAAGTTCACTTTCTTCCTCTCACGTCCCCCCCTCTTCCCTTCCATTGAAAAATCTTTTTCTTGCCTCTTTTATGTGAGATAATTTACCCCATTCTGTTTCTCCTTTTCTCCTCCCAACATTCTTCTCTCACTCCTTAATTTTATTTTTGAGATATCATCCCTCAGTATTCAACTCACCCTGTGCCCTCTGTCTATATGTATATAATCCCTCCAACTACCCTAATGCCCTAATTATCAATGAAAAAAGTCTCAAGAGTTACAAATATTATCTTTCCATGTAGGAATGTAAACAGTTCAACTTTAGTAAAGACCTTATGATTTCTCTTTCCTATTTATCTTTTCATGCTTCTCTTGATTCCTGTGTTTGAAGTCAAATTTTCTATTCAGCTCTGGTCTTTTCATCAAGAATTCTTGAAAGTTCTCTATTTCATTGAATGCCCATTTTCCCCCCTGGAAGTACTATGCTCAGTTTTACTGGATAGGTGATTCTTGGTTTTAATCTTTACTCCTTTGATCTGTGGAATATCATATTCCAAGCCCTGCAATCCCTTAATGCAGAAGTTGCTAGATCTTGTGTTATTCTGATTGTATTTCCACAGCACTTGAGTTGTTTCTGGTTGCTTGCAATATTTTTTCCTTGACCTGGGAGCTCTAAAATTTGGCTACAATATTATACCTAGGAGGTTTCCTTTTGGGATCTCTTTCAGGAGGTGAATTCTTTCAATATCTATTTCACCCTCTGTTTCTAGAATATCAAGGCAGTTTTCCTGGATAATTTCTTGAAAGATGATTTCTAAGCTCTTATTTTGATCATAGCTTTCAGGTAGTCCAGTGATTTTTAAATTGTCCCTCCTGGATCAGTTTTCCAGATTAGTGGTTTTTCCAATGAGATATTTCACATTGTCTGTTATTTTTTCATTACTTTGGTTTTGTTTTATAATTTCTTGATTTTTCATAAAGTTCTTAGCTTCCATCTGCTCCATTCTAATCTTTAAGAAATTATTTTCTTCAGTGAGCTTTTGGGGCTTCTTTCCAATCTGGCCAATTCTGCTTTTTAAGGCATTCTTCTCCTCATTGGCTTTTTGCATCTCTTTTGTCATTTGGGTTAGTCTATTTTTTAAAGTGTTATTTTCTTCAGCATTTGCTGCATCTCCTTTAGCAAGCAGTTGACTCGTTCTTCATGATTTTCTTGCATTGCTTTCATTTCTCTTCCCAATTTTTCCTACACCTCTCTTACTTGATTTTCAAAATCCTTTTTGAGCTCTTCCATGGCCTGAGACCAATTCCTACTTTTCCTGGAGGCTTTGAATGTAAGATCTTTGACTTTGTTGTCTTCTTCTGTTTTGTCTTCCATGTCACTGAGGTAGGATTCTATAGTCTGATTGTTTTTCTGGGTTTTGCTCAGCCATTTACCTGACTTTTAAGCTTTGTCAAGGTAGTTCTCTGCTTTCAGTGGGGGTGAGAGGTGTACTGTCAGCCACTCAACCCCCCCACATTCTGTGAGCGTAGAGCTCCAGAAACAGTTGCTGTTGCTGCCACTGCCCCTTCTCCTGCTGCTGCTGCTGCAGTGGGCCCCTCCACCCCCTCTGCTGTCCTGGGACTGGTGCTGGACCACCCCACTCTCACATACAGGTCCCACAGGTTTTTTTCCACTGATACTCCAATTTGTCCTCAGTGTTTTGGAGTCATGAAGTCTGGAAACCACCATAGGTATGAGAGATTCAGTCCCCCATGAAGCCTACTCAGGTCTCATCTGTGCTGGTATGACCCACACTGGACTGCGTTATGCTCCCAGCCCGTTGGGATAGATGCTTCCCATTGACCTTCCCGGCTGCCTTAGACTTGAGATTTGCTTCACTCTGTCATTATGTTGGTTTTGCAGGTCCAGAATTTGTTTAGAGTCATTTTTTTTACAGATATTTGGCTGAGTTTGAGAGGAGAGCTCTAAGAAGTCCATGTTGTTACTCTGCCATCTTGGCTCCATGCTGATCATTGCACAATGTTGCTGTTACTGTGTACAATGTTCTCCTGGTTCTGCTCACTTCACTCAGCATCAGTTCATATAAGTCTTTCCAGGTTTTTCTGAAGTCCACCTACTCATCATTTCTTACAGCACAATAATATTCTATTGCATTCACTCTATTACATTATTTATTATATACTATTATATTATATATTATTATTCTATTACATCCCCAATTAATGGGCATCCCCTCAATTTCCAATTCTTTGCCACCACAAAAAGAGCTGCTATAAATATTTTTGTACATGTTAGTCCTTCCCCCTTTTTTAGGATCTCTTTGAGATACAGACCTAATAGTGATATTGCTGGGTCAAAAGGTGTGCACAGTTTTATAACCCTTTGAGCATAGTTCCATGCTTGCCAGAATGATTGGATCACTTCACAACTCCACCAACAATGCATTAGTATTCCAAATTTCCCACATTTTCAACATTTATCACTTTCCATTTCTGTCATATTAGCCAATCTGATAAGGTGAGAGGTGATTCCTCAGAGTTGTTCTAATCCTAGTGATTTAGAGCATTTTTTCATATGACTACAGATAGCTTTGATTTCTCCATCTGAAAACTGCCTATTCATATGCTTTGATCATTTGACCATTGGGGAATAGTTTCCGTTCTCTTCCTTTTTTTAAATTTCAGCTGAAGTATAATATATTTTGCTCCAACTTTTTACCTTTACTCTGTACGTGTCTCTCTGCTTAAAGCGTATTTGTTGTAAACAATATATTGTAAGATTCTGGTTTTTGATCCACTCTGCTACCTGCTTCTGTTTTATGGGACAGTTCATTCCATTCACATTCACAGTTAAGATTACTGTGTATTTCCTGCCATCCTACTTCCCCCATTTATGCTTTTCTCTCTCCTTTTATCCTGTTCCTCCTCACCACTGTGCCTCTGTCCACTGCCTCCCTCAATCTGCCTTCACTTCTATCAACCTTCCCTCCCTTTTCTTTCCCCTTTCCCCTCCTACTTCCATATAGTGTAAGATAAATTCCTATACCCAACTGAGTATGTATGTTATTCCCTCTTTGAGCCAAATCCAGTGAGAGTAACATTAAAACAACACTCATTCCCCTTTTTTACATCTACTGTAATAAGTCCTTTGTGCCTTGTCATGTGGTGTAATTTACCCTATTCTTCTAATTTTCTTCTTCTTCCAATACAATCCTTTTTTTCGCTTTTTATTTTTTTACATCATCACATCCAAGTCACCCATACTCACTGTCTATGTATACCCCTTCCAACTACCCTGATATAATTCTGAATAATTACAAGTCATCTTCCTGTGTAGGGATGTAAATGGTTTCACCTTATTAAATAATGTTTTTTTGTTTTTCTTTGCTCTTTACATTTTTATGCTTTTTTTGAGTCTTGTGTTTGAAGATTAACTTTTATGTTCAGCTCTGGTCTTTTCATCAGGAAAGTTTGAAAGTTCCTTATTTCATTGAATATCCAGGTTTTTTCCTGAAAGACTGTTCTATTTCACTGGGTGGTTGATTCTTGGTTGTATTCCAAGATCCTTTGCCTTGTGGATTAATATATTTTAAGTGCTCCAATCCTTTAATGTAGAAATTGTCAAATTCTGTGTGATCCTGACTGTGGCTTCTTGATATTTGAATACTTTTTGGTGCTTAAAGTATTTTCTTCTTGACCTAATAATTTTGGAATTTGGCTACAATATTCCTTGGAGTTTTCATTTTGGGATCTCTTTCAGGTTATTGGTTGATTCTTTTAATGACTATTTTACCCTCTGATCCAGGATATGAGGGCAGTTTTCCTTGGTAATTTCTTGAAAGATGCTCTTGAGGCTTTTTTATTTTTGATCATGGCTTTCAGGTGGTCCAATAATTCTTAAATTATCTCTCCTGGATCTATTTTCCAGGTCAGTTATTTTTCAATGAGATATTTTACATTTTGTTCTATTTTTTCATTCTTTTTATTTTGTTTGACTGATTCTTGATGACACAGATATGGGCCTCAGCATGTGTCGGGATGTCAGTGCTCACATTCCTCACTAAATTCTGAAGACCTATTATTCCAGCAAGAGCTGATTTATTCTATTTTCTGGAATTGTAGATGGGAATAATCACTTTATTTGTCTTTATGCCTCTTGTTTTCTTTTTTTAATCTCTTAAGATTTCTTTCTTCAAAGTAAAAAGAATAGCTCCTTTAAATATGCCACCCCCTTTCATATTCTACTCACATCCTTTCCATAAGGACCAAGTAAAACACACACAAGAGATTTGCAGGAAATATATTTGAGGAAATATGTGGATATCCAATAGCTTTTCTGTGAGATGAGCAATTCAAATGCATAGCCTTAAAAAAATCAATATTATGGGATAAATGCTTTAGTCCTTGTAACGAATGAGGCTGCTTGCTGTATTTGGGAGCTATAAAGTGTATACTGGCTATGTGACAGAGAGAACAGAGATTAATGTATTTCCAAGGACAAAGGCAGTTTGTGGCTAAGGTGTGGTGACAGAGGTTCTCCTACTGTCTGCAGTTATGGAGGATCTTTTCCAGACATGATGCCTGTGAAAGCGATGACAATCATCCTTATAGCAGTAATCAAGGAAGCTGCTCTGCTCGGAAATTTAAACTGTGGAATGATATGAGTTTATGAGTTCTTTCTTTTAAAATGGCCCTGTTAGAAAAAAACAAAATAGCCTTTTCCCTGCTACCCAGTGTAAAATGCCCAGAGTATGTTTTAAAATGACCTGAGTTTAGAGCAACACAGTGGCCAATGCAAAAAAACACAAACACTAACAAAACCAAACAACAACAACAAAAAATAACAAAGAAAAAGTTGTATGACTTTGAGAGAGAGGTTGGTCTTGGGGTCAAGAAAACCAGGGTTTAAGTCCTGTCTCTGACATATGGTTGCTGTGGGATCATTTAGCATCAATACCCCAAGCATCTCTTTAAGATTACAAATTGAAGATGTTATGCATCATTTCCATACCAAGAGTTCCATCCAATTATGAAAATGTAGACCTTGCCCCCAAAAAATCCTCTTGCAGCAAAAATTGGGTCTCATTTTTGTCACCTATGAAATGGTGTTAATGGTGGCAATGTGTTTAAGAGAGGGTTACATTGTGGGCATCAGTATTTCCAAGGCTATTTTTTGCTTCTAATTCTATATCTTTGGGTTAATTAGGAAGAAAGTTCTAGTTCAGCAGAAAGAGATTTATTTAGATTCAGGGCACCTAGGTTAAAATCCTGGGTCAAATATCTGCTATCTACACCATTTGGGAAAACTTTTTAAACCATTCTTGACCTTAGTCTTCTAATCCATAAAAATGACGGGACAGGGCTAGATGTCCTATAACATCCCTTCCAATTTTAAATCAATGAGTCTGTGAAGATCTATCAGAACTAATGAAAGTCCTCAATTCAAGATTTATATATGTATGTATGTGTGATGTGTATATATATATATATATATATATATATATATATATATATATACATATATACACATTTCTCTCTATATATGCAAATTTACACATATACAAATACATATATGCATATATTAATCTTGGATTCAGGGCTTTCATTATTAGTTCTGATGGCATTTCATAAACTGCATATACACACATATATATGAGTATTTATATATACATATGTGCAGTTTTATTATCTAACAGTAAGTATAGTTAACATAAAATATCTAATGAAGCCTGACCAGTTTAAGGAATACATATGAATACTTTGTTATTAGTTTTAATTCAGTAAGTAATTACCAATAGCCTAATCTGTTTGTCCCAGAAGTTTATGCACAATATATCAAGTAACCTGTAAATGAACTCTCTAATATACCGAAACTTCATTTTTGATCCTGGCCAATTTATCTCAGATACTGAATAAATGACATCTGAATCAGACCTCCTACTGTATTTAAAATTTAAGCTGATTTGAAGACTATAATGCAGGTCCTAGCCACATCTTGACTTATCACTGTTCTCTCCCATTAGCTGAGTTATGTTAGCATGAGTCTCTTCTTATTTCTAAATCAATACTTTCATCCATTTTAATAACTACTCCATAGGCTGATCTTACTGACACAGTTAATCTGTTTTGAGTGTGATATAGAGTCTTAGACCTCCCAGAATTATGTCATCTGTTCTATTTTATTCTACCATTCCATTTATCCCTTTTCTCTCTCTGATGTCTCCAGTAGTTCCAGACAGTTTTTGAGTATATAAGTAATGGATGTCTTTTCCATTTAAAGAACAAATTTGGTTAAAGCTCACATTTGATCATGGCACCCCACTTCTCCACTTGATAAACTCCAGTGGCTTCTGATTATATTATGTGTGTGTGTGTATATCTATATCTATATCTATATCTATATCTATATCTATATCTATCTATCTATCTATCTATCTATCTATCTATCTATCTATCTATCTATCTATCTATACATATATGGCATTTAAATACCTTTGCAAACTGGTCTATTCCCACCATTCCAATATTTTTATATATTTTTATGTATTACACTCCTCCATAGTCTCTATGATCCAGCAGTACTGATTTCCTTGCTGTTTCTTGCTCAGGACACTACATCTCCATGTTGTTTATTTGTTTCAGTGCTGTCTGACTTTGTGACCCCATTTGGAATTTTCTTGGCAAAGACACTAGAGTCATCTGCCATTTCCTTCTCTAGCTCATTGTCAGATGAGAAAACTGAAGCAAACAGGGTTAAGTGACTTGCCCATGGTCACACAACTAGTAAGTGGCTGAGACCGGATGTGAACACAGGAAGATAAGTCCCCAGGCCTGACACTCTTTCTACTGCACCACTTAGCTGCCACTACTATATACCTTTTCACTGGGTTTTCCTCATTTCTGGAATGTTCTCCCTCCTCACCTCCACCTTCTGACTCACTCACTCTGGCTTCTCACTTTCTCCTTCAGCTCAGATCCCATCTTATATAAGGGGCGTTTCTTGTTCTTTCTAGTCCCTCTTTCCCACCCGCAGTGCCTTCCTCTAAGATCACCTCCCATTTACAACGTATGTTGTTTGTATCTTCTGTCTTCCATTAGATGTGAGTCTTTGTGGGCAGTGACTATATATTTGCCCTTTAAAATTGTTCTGTATCTCCAATGCTTATCAAAATGTATGACACATAAGAAGCACTTAATAAATGCTTATTGATTGATTGATTGTCTGCAACTCCCTTCTGTGGGGCATAGCACGTCCACATGGATGTGCTGTAGGAATCAAGAGAGTAACTGCAAACAGAAGTGATGATATAAAGTTACTAACAGTGAGGTATTCTGGACCTGTGAGAAATTAATTATTTCATATTTAACAAATAATTATTTTATCTTGTATTAGGACCAAGGTTTTTCCCCTTTTCTACTTCCCCATCAAACAGTGTGGGGAAACCCCTCTTAAAGATTTACCCAGATCAAGATCTAATCAGAAAATAAAAAAAAATTTAAATTTGAGCTAATTTGTATATTCCTGTTCATTATGTTCGCTCAGACAGGCCTGGGGAAGTACTGGGCCTCCCTTTTTTCAGACAGGTAATATAGAAATTGATGTCTCTTTGGCTATGATTTGGGTGATCCAAGTCATGTTCCCAAGACTCCCATTTTAATATAACAACTCCCATCATAATATTCATTTTCTTATTACTTGTTGACCAATCAGTTAATTGCCATCTCTCAGGAACACCTACTTTTTGAGAGGTGGACCCTCCGCCATGATCTAAGAGAGAGATGGCAAAATGACCATCTTTTTATTAATAAATGTGCTAGCATTATTAATAAAATGATTATATTACCCAGAAACTATGTCTGTCATAATTTTTAGTTGTCACAGATCATGTCAAGAATTTTGAAATAAGGAGGATATGGGACATATTTCTTGCACATGAGAACCTTGAATTGAAGGTCTAAAGGTAAGAGATGCTAAGGTGGGAGTGAGTGATGGAAGTAGTTTTCTCCTTGCCTTGCCCTGATTAGGACCAGAAAATTAGAATATCAATGGAATACGGTTGTTGTTGTGGAACATTGACATCAGGAGGGTGATGTCTTGACTTGTTATTGTGTTAGTCCTTCATTGCTGAAGAAGACCATGCCATCAGAGAAATGATGACATGACCTGCACTTGACTTTGTTTTGATTGAGGGAGGGCTGTGCAAGTCACCAGCCTCACTTTCTCCTTTGGAGCCAGACAATGAGCCACAGAGGCTTGGGTTGGGGCCATTATTGACCGTTCAAAGAAAGCCAGAGATGAAATGGGGTGAACTGAGCTGAGGAAGTTATATATTATTAGGAGACCATGAAGAGGGTATGAACAAGAAAAGCTAAAAAGTGCAAATTCTGGCAAGTCCAATCTGTGTATGTGCAGAGAGACTGAGAGTTGAGGATTTGAAACACTTTATTCTGGCTGACACTTTTGAAGAGGATGGGAGCCAAAGTTGGCACACTATCTGTCTGATCACAGAGATTGCACCCTGAGTAGCAATTTTATTCTGCATCTCCATCTAAATATGGTAATATAAAGCAGGTGATCCCGTGGAATGTGGTAACCTAACCCCTTTACACATACATCATCTCTAGCAGCAATGACGATCTTATAGCCTGTAAGTGTAGGCAATAAAATCTTCCTGTATAGAACAGAAGTATGAGGCACTGGGGAACCAAGAAGTTCCTGACAGACTAGGCTATGGTTTACCAATGAGCAGAGAGACCATTATTTGTCTTTGAAGTATGGGTGAACTGTTTAATTTAGTTTTAATAAGGACAATTTATAAACTCCTCACATTTCTAAAGGGCAAATAGGTGACACAATGGATAGAGCACCGGGCCTGGAGTCAGGAAGATGAATCTTCATGAGTTCAAACCTAGCCTCAGACACTTACTGGCTCTGACCCTGGGAAGGGCACTTAGCCCATATTTGCCTCAGTTTCCTCAACTGTGAAGTAAAGAAGGAAATGGCTAACCACTCCAGTATCTTTGCCAAGAAAACTCCAAACGGGGTAATGAAGTCAGACATGACTGAAGAATGACTGAACTGAACACATCGAAATGGAACCCATGACTTGAAAGAACAAGGTGAAGCAATGGGAGAAGGGTTCAAAACCCAAAATATAGAAGGGGATTCATTATTCCTTTTATTAAAGCTCTATTTTCTAAGGATCACAGATTCACAGAATCATCAAGCTAGGGTTGAAAGAGCTTAGGTTTAGATTTTATTTTGTTCTAGGTTTAACTTGTTATAGTATGGTGTGTTTAGGCTGCTATTACAGCCTAATACATAATGTATTACCATTACATTATGAAGAATTACCTAGGAGTGATATAAAGGACATCATCAGAGAAATGTGTGGCTGAAAAACATGAATTAGTCACATAGGGAGAACAATGGTTAACTAGTGAACAGTCTACTGTCTCCCTTTATATTTACACAAAGTAAAGAAAAGAGAAGGAAGAACTCCCAATACATTGGATGGAACTCTTATCATGAATATAAATTAAGAAATGGATAAGAATTACACAGGGTGGATAAGCACATTTGGGCTTTGATTTGAACCAGTGGAGGGAATAAACACATTTATTAAGCCACAGTTCTATTGTATGTCTTAGAGATATTTTACCTCTATGTAGGTTTTATATTACTCATTGACAACAATAGAAGTACTCCTACCTTTATAAATTTCTTAAGGCCTCACAATTGCTTAATCTGGTTAGATGAGATGGTTTCTAAATTTTCCTCCCATCTCTAAGTCATTTGATTTCTGAATCACTGGGATGGTTTGAAGCTTCCAGTGAATAGAGCAACCAGCTTTCCATTTGGAAACAAATTGATTCTGTCAAGTGAAGTCAAGTCAACAAGTATTTATTGTATACCTACTATGGTACTGTGCTAAGCACTTGGAATACAGATACAAGCAAAAAGACAGTCCATATCCTCAAGGAGCTTACATTCTGGTGGGAGAATACAAGACATAAAAAGAAACTGAAAAGCAGGGAGGGAGGTACCCATATATAGCAGAGAAAGCCTAGAGTGTCAGGAGTAAGCTTGGAGAGGAATGAAGACATGAATGGTCTAGGAATTTTTTTAGAATGGAGGTTCTGGAGGAACCAGCTAATCAAAGACGCCACAGTTTCAGAGGGTACTTTCAGTGTTAGAAGTGTATGACTGAAGTGATCTTCAGGTTAAGAGAGAGAGAGAGAGAGAGAGAGAGAGAGAGAGAGAGAGAGAGAGAAAGAGAGAGAGAGAGAGAGAGTGTGTGTGTGTGTGTGTGTGTGTGTGTGTGTGTGTGTGCATGTGTGCATGTGTGCTGCATGGTAGAGAGAGTTTGGCGAGGCAGGATTGTAGTGAAGAGAGGAATAGAGGCACTGTTTAGAAGAGCAGAGGTTTACTGTGCCATGTCATCTCCATCTGGGGCAATGAAGGTATAGTGTTGGTGTGAGATTGAAGGTAGCAGACAAAAAAACAAAAGAAGTGATTTGATGCTTTCTGGCTACTGGGATGATTTTTAGAAAGTGACTGTTTCAATGTATTTATTTGTACCCTCGTACTTGATTTGTAAATGCAACTCTTTTGAGCCTCAGAGACATAAAGCAACTTGTTCAACATCACAGAGGCAAAAACGACAGTTCTAGAATTTGAACCTTTTCTTTTGACTCCAAATGCAGTGATTTTTTTCCCCCACTCTACCAAATGGATTCTTATGAAATAGGCTACTAGAAAAGTCAAGCAACTGTGAGTCCCTAGCTTTCATCTAAGAACCGCATTTGATATAATAGAGCAGAATTTCCTATCTATCCAGGTCTTACACTCAGAGTAAATTTGTACTTCAGAAACTGCAGTAACTAAGTACCAAGATGTGACTGAACACTCTGAAACAATTACTAAAAAATATCTTATAGACCAAAAAGCATTCTATTAGTTTTAATAGCTTTTCAGATCTTATCTCCTCCTCTCCTTTGAGTACCTTGAAAGACAATGTTCAAACCAGGTAAAGTAGTGAGGTCAAGGTTCTAGGCCCCGTGTAGAAGGGGACCCTGTTTTTCCATTATTAAAAGCCTTTCCTTTTTTTTTTAGATTTGACCTTACTCCAAATTTAATTTTTTATAATTTTCATAGAGCTTTTACTAATTAAGTGCCCTTATGATAATAAATGAGATGGTTGGACTAGATAGTCTTTTAAGTTCCTTCTGGTGTTAAAGCCTAAGATCCCTTGCAATGCAATTGCCTGAGAACTGGAAACTAGGGGGAAAAGGATGCCTATCAGATTAGGAATTACTAAACAAATTCTGGCATATGAATGTAATTAAATGTTATTTTGTTCATGAGAAATTATGAAACAGATGATTTCAGGGAAACATGGGAAGACTTTTATGAACCAATGCAGAATGAAGTGAGTCGAACTAGGAGAACAATTTATGACGTGACAACACTGTAAAAACAAACAACTTTGTAAAGACTTAAGAACTGTGGTCAATGCAATGACCAGAGTTCCACAGGACCAATGATAAAGCATGCTAACCATCTGATGACAAAAAGCTGATGAACTTGAGGTGCAGAATTATAAGAAATATATTTTTTGAACATGGACAATTTTGTAATTTGTTTTGCTTGGCTGTGTGTATTTATTGTAATGGTTCTCTTTCTCCTCTTTTTAAATGAGAAGGTATGGTAAGGAGAGAAAATAGCCTTCTTCATTTTAAAAATTAAATTTATTTTTTTTTAAATGGAGAAATTCAGTTGCTTTCATTCATCCCTCTAAATGTAGCTAGAGATTTGAGCACTCAGGACCTTGATGTGAATGGATAACTTTCAAGTTCTATGGAAACCTCTCCCCTTACTGACAGCACGCACGCGCACACACACACACACACACACACACACACATACACACTCACTCACTCAGACTCACACACAGAGGCACAGCAGTGTCATTTCACAGAAACAGCTATGGGAAGAAATTTCAGGAAATAGTTTAGGAATCTTTTATGAAGTGCCTGAGGGCTCAGTCCTTGAATTCACTAAGTGACTGGTAGGTTCTCTACGGTTATCATTTACTTTACTGAACTGGGAGCATTTCATTCACATGTCCCAAGAGATTCTAGGACAGTTTCAGGAAAAACATGCCCTATTTCATTTTCTTAACACAGTCTTACAAATTCCTTCTCCTCCCTTATATGGCTTTTTGAACTAGTGGTATCTTATGACCTTGAAATGATTCTCTTTTGTTTTATAGACTCTTCAAAAATGGCTTGTAAGCCACGTAGGAAATGAATAAAAAGGTGCTAGCAGTGAGATTATGCGCACCCCCACTTTCCTAAGGGGAAAGGAAGTCCTACTTTTATTGCTAGGGAAAATAAATGAGAAATACTGATCTGTAAGGAGTCAGTGTTACAGTTCCTCCCCTCCTCCATCTTGGATTGTGAATCATGTTCCTGTGAATGCAACATTAACTCTTCCTGGAATCACTAAAATTATTAAGAAAAATAAGAACTTGTCACCAACTTAAACTTATATAGGTATGTGTCCTCAATCAGATCTTACAGCAACCTTGTGAAGGTAGTGAAAATATCGATACCCATGTTTCACTGATTAATGAAACAAACTCAGAAAGACTGAGCAACTAATCTGGTCAAAATCACACAGATTAAATAGCAGAGGATCAGTACTTGAGGTTAGACTTTTGAATTTAATTTTACCTACAGAGTTGGTTTAAAGAACTAAGCAACTAGAGCTGGAGGTAGGGGGAAGAAGGATAATAACTGTCTCCAAATATTTGGAAAAGGGATTTCATTTACTGAGTTTAGCCCCAGAAAGAAAAATTAGCACAAAATGGTGGAAGTTACAGGGAGATGGGCAGATTTTGAGGTTTTGTTCCAGTGAAAGGAAAAAGTCCCTAACAATTTGGGAATGATAATGGAATGGATGGCTTTTTTGGATAGTAAGTTTTCTGTCATCGGAGATATTCAAACAGTTGCTGGATGATCATTTGACTTGGATACTGTAGATAAAACCCATCAATCTAGCAAAGAGTTAGACTATGTGATCTCTAACATCCATTCTATGATTCTATGATATTCATTCTACAATTCAAATTAATTTTACAAATATTTGTTAAGATCTTTGAAAGACACTATTCTAGATTGTACAGATATGAAGACAATAATAATATCAGAGTCTCTGCCTTCAAGGAACTTATAATCAGGTAGTGGCAAAGACACGTGTACATGAATAAATACACTTCAATACAGAATTTAATTAAATGCACACAGAGGTTGCAAAGAATAAATAGCACGCTGAACTTGAAGTGGGAGGGATAGCTTTTAGTTGGCAAAACTGCAGATACCTTTGCTGGGTTTTGAGAAGAGAAAAGAATAATAAACAGGCAGAGATGAGGCGATGATGTTCTGGGCTTTGGGAATGGCATGTGAAAATGTTTTAGTTCAGATTATGACAGGATGACATCAGGGAAGAATTATTTGGTTCAGTTTGACCAAAGAATAATTTATGCAAATGAGTACAGAAGAAAACAAGGCTGAAAGGTAATTGGTGCCAGATTACCGAAGGCCTAAACACCAGGCAATGGTTGAAGATTTTAGATTTTATTCTCCATACAAAGAGGAACCATAGGAGGTATTTCAGTAGGGGAGAAACAGGGACAAATGTGGCTTTAGGGGGATTGTTTCAATAGCTTGTGAAGGATGGGCTGCAGAGGGGAAATTAGGGGACTATTAAAATAGTCCAGGCAAGAAGTAATGAGGGAATGAATGACTAAATAAAGATTGCCACATCAATGAAAAGGAATACTGCAATGCTATTAAAATGATAAATATAAGTAGTATTAAGACATTTGAAAGCACTTGTAAGAAGTAATTTAAAAATGTAAAAGCATAGCCAGAACAGTTGTACACACCATCTACTAATATATGAAAAGATAAAGATACAAACACACAGGAGAAAAATAGTAAAATACAATTTTTATGAACCAATTCATCTTGCAAAATAAATCATTGCTACTATATGGTTTAACTTCTTTTAACTTAAAGATTTTTAAAAAGTTGATATTTTTGACTAATAAGCATTTATTTTTTTCCTTCCTACAACAACAAAAAAGAAAGCTTTCATAATACGCGTAGCCAAGCGAAGCAGATTCTCTTATTGTCTATGTCCAAAAATATATGTCTTAGTACTTCAAAGCCATCGGGTCTTGACAGAGGGAGGCAACATGCTTCACATTTTATCCTCTGGAATTCTGGTTTGTCATTGCATTGACCACTATTTTTAAAGTCTTTGAAAATTCTTCTTCTTTATTATGTTTTTATATAAATTATTTTGTATAAATTATTCTCCTGGCTCTGGTCACTTAATTCTGCATCATTTCATAGATAACTTCCCAGTGTCCTCTGAAACTGCCTGTCTTAAATAATTTCCATTAGACTGTGAGATCCTTGAGGGCAGGGAATGTGTTTGGCTTCCTTTGTATCTCCAGCACCAACATGCTTAAATGCTTGTTGACATGACTTCTTATGGCACAGTAATATTGTGTTACATTCACATACCGTAATTTGTTTAGCCATTCTTTATGGCAAGCAGTTCTCTTTCAAAATAGCAATAAACTGAAAATGAAGAGATTGCTTGCTATAAATATATTTATATATATGGATCTTTTTACTCTTTTCCACCTCCTTTTGCTTACACTGCTGTGCCAGAGCTGACTTGTACTGTCTTGATAGGAACCTTTTAATTTTCAGTGTGAACATATGCCCCTCTGAAATTAGCAAATATTGCAAATTAATTGTGGTCTATTGTTTTGTTGATTGTGTAAACCTATGAAAGTGATGAAAACTGTTAATAAGGCACATTAAAATTAAAAGTGCATCCTGACTAATTTTTTTTCAGAGGGCCAGTTTTTAAACACTTATTAACATATCCTGGTTAGGGCATAACAAGAACAGTACAATAATAACAACAAGAGAGAGCAGGGCTTTTTCTTTTTAATTCTTTGTAAGGGAAGAAGTGAGGAAAGGGAGAAGAAGCATCTTGCCTCCTATTGAATTCAACCACTTAAACATGAACCCTTGAATAGCAGAAGCTGAGTCCCCTGACAAGAGTGAGCCATCACATCAAAAGAATAAAATGCATTTATTTCATCTGTTCTAGGCAAATAGTATTTGGAAAAAATGTGAAGCACCAGTGAGTTGAAGATCAAGGTTAAGTTATACAATTAGATTTATTGTATGGTAATGCATCATAAAAATAGGTCATCTTAAGCTCATCTCCAGAGCATCTGTCTCCCTTGTTCTATCAAGGTAACCCTGGAATGCTAATGGTGTTGATATTTTTGGTAACATCTTTAGATGTGATAATAGCATATTCAGTGTGTCCTTGTTCAGAAGAACACAAATCTGCAGATTGGCAGGGTACTCTGAGGTCACCAGCTCACTGGCAGGTCCAGTCATTAGATGGATAGCCCTAGTCTGGTCATAGGAAGGCAGCTTAGTAGATTCCTCCATATTTTTTTAACCTCATTCCTATTTCTTGGGAGAACTTGCATCATTCTCAAGTTCATGCAACAGAGAGAAAGAAAACATGAGTCTTGTCTGCCCATTTGTTTAGCAGAATTTATCAAAGAAGAAAAACGGTTCAACACTAAGAGAACCATTTTTGAAAAATCTGCAAAAATCAAAGAAATAGATATTTACTTTCTGTAATGAGATATTTTCTTTTTGCTATTTCATTGTCTCTTTTTCAGACCTTCATTAGTGTTTGTATTGCTCAGAGAGTGTTCCATATTTTTTGCATGATTTTTTCATTTGTGTTATTCTAGCATTGTGTATATTGTTCTCTTGGTTCTTATTTTGTTCTGTGTCAGTTCATGCAAATCTACCTACAATTCTCCATTTTATTTTACTACATTGGTAACATTCTAATATATTCATATAGCACAGTCTTGTTTTTTCCCCAGATGTTCTCTAATTGATAGGAATCCTTTGTTTGCATGTCCTAGAAACTGTGAGGAGTGTTAAATTATATTCTACTCTGTTTCATTTGACATGATCCTCCCTCAACTCGTTGAAAACACAGATTCACTAAATATGTAAACTGATAATCTTGTGCTCTCATTTCTTTTCCTTTTAAAAAAATTTCTGGGATTAATCTGTTATTTATTTTATGATGGAAGAGACTCAGTATGGTGTGGTGGATAGAAAACTTACTTTGGAGCCAGCCAGGTCTGAGATTAAGTCCTGCCTCTGAAATATCCTGACTGTGTGACCTTGAAAATCATTTACCTTATTAATTCTGTAGGCAGTTCTCTGAGGCTTTCAGTTGCAGAGGAGATGCTGACCTCACTGGTAGAGGGAGTTTCCTTATCCAGGAATTCCTATATTATACCAATGAAGTCAGATTTCCTCTCCCTTCTGAGGAAAGTATGCAAAAAGCATAATTATTACGATCCATCCCTGATCAAATGCAGAAGAACTTCTGCTCAAAATTAATATAAACATAGAAAAGTTGGAAGATAACTATTTTTTAATCCAATGGGCATTTATGAAGTGTCTATGGTGTGCTTGGTGATGTGCTTAGGCATTGGGATACAAAGACAGCTATTTCCTGTCCTCAAGAAGCTTATATTCTACTGGGAAAATATAATTTAGCTGTACACAGACAAATCAATGGAAAATAGATAATCAGTAAGTAACTGCAATTTTTTTTGGAGAGGGAACAAAATGTGACATTGCCAACACTTATATTTATTGATCAACCCATTATCTTCCAGGTTATAAGCCTGGGCCTACTACTAATCATCTACTAAATAATTTAAAATAGGCTATTCAACATGCCATAAGGTCTTGGCCCCAGGGAATAGGTCATGAAACAAACTCTTCTACTTCACTGCTTAGATGAAAGACTATGAGTTTGGACTGCTATGTACATTGTCAGACATGATCACTCTGCTCACAGATTTTGGTTAACTTTTTCTTTGCTACAAAGGAAGGTTCAGGGTTTGGAGGTAAGAAAATTAGGCCTGTGGAGAGTGCTGTACTGGAAAATGAATGATGCAGAAATGACTATTCAATGTAATATAATGTTATGAAAATGAAATTAATAGTAAGGTTCAATGAAAAACAAGCATGAATATTTTTCAACTGATTATTTCAAATCTCCTCTACGCTATATAATATCTATTGATTCCATGAACAGCATAAATTGTTGTTTGGAAGAAGATCAATGACATCACAAGATGATGTCTTGATTTGTGCATAGAGACTCCAAGGTCGTCCACAGAAAAGATAAATGTTATTTGACAATGAAAATGCATTTGGCTGTACGGATATTTGATGTACTACATGATTTTGCCGGTAGGTGGGGCTCATTCATTTGTTTCTTCCCTAGCCTGCTAGAGCCATGGTTGATGAGTCCTTTCAAAAGTCATCATCCAAGGATCATAGGGATCACGGATTTAGATAGTGTTGGCTTTCAGGTAAAGTAGCCAGTGAAATGACTTTTGAGTTCAGAGGTCTTGATGAGAAAGTGCTAAATCACTTCCAGTTCACAGTTGGCTTGTTACATGTGAAAAATACAAGATGCTTACCTTATAGAAGATTCCCCAATTGAAGAGTTTGAGAAATTAATCTGCAATTAACACAGCTTCAATCTTGATTGTGACAATTATGCTACAAATTACATTCAGTTGGGATAAGCACTTGTTCTTTCCTGATTTAGGCTAGTACAATAAAAACTTCATAATGTGTAATACTACACATATGCATTTACCAAATATATACTACAATAGATTATAAGATCCTTGAGGCCAGAGACTGCTTAATTATTTCTTTGCATTCCCAGTATCTGGCACATAGCTGATACATGATAAATGCTTGCTTGTTGCTTGCTTAATTAATATACATTTATTCAAAGGCTTAAATGCATGGATTTATTTCAGCTTTGAGATAACCATGGAAGGCAGATAATAAAGGTATGATTGTCAGAACTTTATCCATTAGGATACAGGGTCAGAGAAGTGATTTTAATCCAGGGATACACAGCTAATAAATGGCAGTTTCAAAGCCAGACCTTCTAAGTCCAAATCCAGTGACTTCTCTTCCAGCATAGCTGGTTCTGTAACTTTAGCCAGCTAAGTAGCTTCACTACTTTAGAAATTATTCATTTACTCACTCAGTAAGTATTTCCTGAATCCCCTCTATGTATAAGGCACTGGGCTGGATATCATGGGAGATGCAGATGTGAATAACACTTTGTTATTGATTGACCTAAACTGATTTTTTTAATAGACTAGAAGTGAATAAAACACATGTATATGAAAAACTATAGAAAACAGTGTGGTACAGTGACTAGAGAGCCAGTCTTAGAATCAGGAAGACCTGTATTCAAATCCTTCACATATTGACTGTGTGATCTTTGGCAAGTCACCTAGTTTCTCATTTCTCCAAACAACTCTCGAAGACTCTAAGTTACAAATAAGTTGCCATCCCATGTGATTCTATTCATAATTCCTACCATTCTTTAGAGCAGGCCTGCACAACATACCCTGTGATCTAAGAAAAGCCTTGGGACCTGACAATGACCTGAGCCATAGTTACATCGTCTACATTTTTGACCAGTTGATAAATCCTTTGGTGGGCAGCATCCTGCAGGTGGTATGTTGTACAGGACTGCTTGAGATCAAACCTCTTTTCCCTGGCCACCACTTCCCTATTGTGTGTTGAACCCTTGAAGTTCCTTGAGAGCAGAGACCCTCTTGATCTTAATTTGTATCCCTAACACTTAGCTCAGTAGCGGTATGACTTTTCCAGAGTTGCACAAGTAGTGAGAGACAAAGTTAAGACTTAAAGACTTGTTTTTGATACTACTGGACTAGTTCCTGAATGTCACTCCTGAAAGTTTTTCTTTTCTCTTTTGGTCATTGATACTTCACTGGCTGCAAATCCTGACTCTGGCATTAGGGGGTACCCTCCTGACCTTTTGAAACTTACATGATTGGAGGATCCAATCTAAATGGAAAAGCAGAGTCTAAGATTGAGACCCTTTTACAGAGCCACATGACCTTAGATGGGAAAAAGGGCCCAAGATAGCCTTGGAGTATTGTTTTTTGTCAGACACTATGAAAGAGTCATCTAGATTTCCCAGGAGAGCTGAAGAGGGAATGGACAAGGGCCTATGCCAAGGGTAGCATTTACTCTTGTAATGTGGCTAGTTCATTTCCTTTTCCTCTAATGTGTTTTGGTATACATTTTTTGACAGCATTTTTGTAGCACTTTAAGGTTTGCAAAGTGCTTTACCTACATTATCTTATTTGGTCCTCACAACAACCTTGTGGGTGCTATTATTATTCCAATTTTACAGATGAGTAACTGAGGCTGAAAGAAGTTATTGACTTGCCCAAGGTTACACAGCTTGTACATATTAAAGGCAAGATATGAACTGAGGTCTTCCTTAATACAAGCCCCCAAATCTCTTCACCATATCTTCCAGTTGCCTCTGTGCCATTCTTTTTTGACAATAAGCTACATCCATGCGACCTGAATTCTCACAGAGAAATTCACTAAACTGATGTCTTATTCCATGGGTCAGTAGAATGGGACCCCAGAAGTAAGATAGGTTGTAGATTTTAAAGGTGAAAGAAGGCCTTTCTGGAAGCTAGACTATGCTCAAATAGTAAATCAATACCTCTGAGTTCCAGTTTATAATGTCATTAGCCCTGATACACAATATCTCTGAAGGGATCTTTTTTTATAAGTGTTCTCAGTGTAAAAAGAAAAGAAACAAGAGGTCAATGAAAAATAAACAGAGCACAACTTGCTTTGGGTTTAGAGCTACTCTGGTATGTCACATGCTCCCACTGAATCAAGATGCTTTCAAATGGGACCAGCACAGGAGAAAAATCCAGTGCTCAGAAGTGTAAGGATTCAGTGGCTGACATTTAGATGCAGAAAGATGTGTCTAATTACAGACACTTATTACGATTCCCAGAAGCCACCAGCTACTCTCATTACATTGTTTTATGCACTAGCTTCATCTGAATCTTTAAGCACTCTGCCTCATCAAACAATCAAGTGTTGCAAACCAGAAAATAAACTGCATTTCATAGCTAGACATCAGTGGCAATTAGGAGACAGCATTGTTTCCCAATTGTTCATTGCAGATACAGTGCATTTTCAATAGGAAACCATCTGCATGTTGCATGTGTATGGTACAATCTGCCATAAAGAATATTAAAATGTGGAAACTGAGAGTTTGTTCAACTAGGCCCACAAATGCCAGAGCACCCAAGTCACACTTCATCTTATGCTCTGCTAAAGCTCATTCAAACGCAGCTTATGGAACTATAGAGTTTAAGGATATTGGATTGCTCTCACTCCACCACCATTATTGGGTTTTAGCTTCAGTATGGCCTAGGTTCAAATTCTGGCATTGATAATTACTTGTTTGATCTTGGGCAAGTCACTTAACCTGTGGTATTCCCTTCTCCCCCAATAACTTTAAAATGAAGGCACTGGGCTGGATGGTCTTTGTGGTCCCTTCCAGCACTAGATCTTTAATCCTATGATTTTCCTATAATATAGAGTGGCATTCATTATATGGCAGGTGACTCTTAGAACCTGTTTTCAGTCGTTTTTCAGTCACATCCAACTTTTCATGACCCTATTTGGGATTTTCTTGGCTAAGATAATAGTATTGTCTGCCATTTCCTTTAGCTTATTTTACAGATGAGGAAACTGAGAAAAAAATGGTTAAGTTACTTGCCCAGGGTCACTTAGCTAGCACATGTCAGGGAGCAGATTGGAACTCAGGAATTTGAGTTCTTCTTACACCAGGTCTGGTACGCTATCCAATGTGCCACCTAATTGCCCTGCCTCTGTGTTGTCCATACTAGCTTACTGGTCAAGTCTTAGTCCATTCAGGCAGTTTAGTCTGAAGGATGGGTTCAATACATTTTAAGAAAAGTCAGGCTACTCTATATAGTAGATTTTGCTTCTACCATGTGATGAACAACTTTTGGTGAGAACTCTCCCTATATATATTTTGATTATTCCTTGAATGACACAATAACACAACACCATTGATCCAAACTTATCCATCTTGATAGAATTTGCCAGAGGTTGTATTGCATCTATGGGCATAATCTTAAAGGACTCAGTATCACCTCCATGTGATCATGAGAGAATTGAGAAGAACTTCGGTGGATTTCAGTGGGATTATTTGTTGTTGTGGTTCTTGCTTCATCTTATAAATGAAACTAAGGTGATGTGACTCAAATGGAGTTCTTTTCAGGTTATTTAGAGATTGCCTGCTTTTCTTTCAACAATTTTCTCTTGTCACATGAGGTTTATGATTTTTTCTACCATTTTCCCTATAATTTTTAAAATTTTATTTATTTATAATTTTTAACATTCACTTCCATAAGATTCTGAGTTCTAAATTTTCTCTCCCCTCTCCCCTTCCACCTCCCCAAGGTGGTGTATAATTTGATATAGGTTCTACATATGCATTCATATTAAACATATTTTCACTTTAATCCTGTTGTAAAAAAAAGAATTAGAATCAAGGAAAAGAACCACAAGAAAGAAGAAACAAACCAAAAAGAGCCAACAATATGTTTCAATCTGCATTCAGAGTACTTAGTTCTTTTTGTGGATGTGGATAGCATTTTCCATCATGAGACATCTGAAGTTATCTTAGATCCTTGCATTTCAAAGAACTAAATCTATCACCATTAGTCACTGTACAATGTTGCTGTTACTGTGTATGATGTTCTCCTGGTTCTGCTCACTTCACTCAGCATCATTCATGTAAGTCTTTGCAGGTTTTTCTGAAGTTCACTCATCATTTCTTATGGAATAATAGCATTCCATTATATTCACATACTACAATTTGTTCAGTCATTACAAAACTTATGGATATTTCCTCAATTTCCAATTCTTGGCCAACATAAAAAGATCTCCCATAAGTATTTTTGTACATGTGGATCTTTTCCCCATTTTTATGATCTGTTTGGGATACAGACCTAGAAGCAGTATTGCTGGGTCAAAAAGTATACACAGTTTTATAGCCCTTTGCGCATAATTCCAAATTGCTCTCCAGAATGGTTGGATAAATTTGCAGCTACACCAACAGTGAATGCATTAGTGTAACAATTTCCCTTCATCTCCAACATTTATCTTTTTCCTGCTTTGTCATGTTAACCAATCACTGGTGTGATGTGATAACTCATAGTTGTTTTGATTTGCATTTCTTTTCATATAACTACAGATAGTTTTAAATTCTTTATCTGAAAACTACCTGTTCATATCCTTTGACCATTTATTAGGGAATGACTTACATTCTTATACATTTGACTGAGTTCTCTATATGTTTTAGAAATAAGACCTTTATTAGAGACATTGATTGTAAAAACTGTTTCCCAACTTTCTTCTAATCTTGGTTGCATTAGCTTTGTTTGTACATAAAGTTTTCAATTTAATGTAATCAAAATTATTCATTTTGCATTTTATAATGCTCTCTATTTCTAATTTAGTCGTAATTCTTCCTTCCTCCATAGATCTGACAGTAAATTATTCTTTGCTCTCCTAGTTTCCCTATGGTATCAGCCTTTATATCTAAATTGTGTACCCATTTTGACTTTATCATAGTATATATAGTGCATGTTAGTCTACACCTAGTTTCTACCACACTTATGTTCTACTTTTCCCAACAGTTTTTTTTTTAAATTTATTTATTTAACTTTTAACATTCATTTTCACAAAATTTTGGGTTACAAATTTTCTCCCCTTTTATCCCCTCCCCCTCCCAAACACCAAGCATTCTAATTGCCCCTATGACCAATCTGCTCTCTCTTCTATCATCCCTCTCTGCCCTTGTCTCCAACTTCTCTTTTGTCCTGTAGGGCCAGATAGCTTTCTATACCCCTTTACCTATATTTCTTGTTTCCTAGTGGCAAGAACATTACTGGACAGTTGATCCTAACACTTTGAGTTCCAACTTCTTTACCTCCCTCCCTCTCCACCCCTTCCCTTTGGAAGGCAAGCAATTCAATATAGGCCAAATCTGTGTAGTTTTGCAAATGACTTTCATTATCGTTGTGTTGTATAAGACTAACTATATTTCCCTCCATCCTATCCTGTCCCCCATTACTTCTATTCTCTTTTGATCCTATCCCTCCCCAGGAGTGTCGACCTCAAATTGCACCCTCCTCCCCATGCCCTCCCTTCCATCATCCCCCCCACCCTGCTTATGCCCTTATCCCCCACTTTCCTGTATTGTAAGATAGGTTTTCCTACCAAAATGAGTGTGCATTTTATTCTTTCCTTTAGTGGAATGTGATGAGAGTAGACTTCATGTTTTTCTCTCACCTCCCCTCTTTATCCCTCCACTAATGAGTCTTTTGCTTGCCTCTTTTATGAGAGATAATTTGCCCCATTCAATTTCTCCCTTTCTCCTCCCAATACATTTCTCTCTCACTGCTTGATTTCATTTTTTTTAAGATATGATCCCATCCTCTTCAATTCACTCTGTGCACTCTATCTCTATGTGTGTGTGCGTGTGTGCATGTGTGTGTGTGTAATCCCACCCAGTACCCAGATACTGAAAAGTTTCAAGAGTTACAAATATTGTCTTTTCATGTAGGAATGTAAACAGTTCAACTTTAGTAAGTCTCTTATGACTTCTCTTTGCTGTTCACCTTTTCATGGTTCTCTTCATTCTTGTGTTTGAAAGTCAAATTTGCTTTTCAGCTCTGGTCTTTTCATCAAGAATGCTTGAAAATCCTCTATTTCATTGAAAGACCAATTTTTTCCCTGAAGTATTATACTCAGTTTTGCTGGGTAGGTGATTCTTGGTTTTAGTTCTAGTTTCTTTGATTTCTGGAATATCCTATTTCATGCCCTTCTATCCCTTAATGTAGAGGCTGCTAGATCTTGTGTTATCCTGATTGTATTTCCACAATACTTGAATTGTTTCTTTCTAGCTGCTTGCAATATTTTCTCCTTGACCTGGGAACTCTGGAATTTGACCACAATGTTCCTAGGAGTTTCTCTTTTTGGATCTCTTTCAGTCAGTGTTCTGTGGATTCCTTGAATATTTATTTTGCCTTCTGGTTCTAGAATCTCAAGGCAGTTTTCCTTGATAATTTCATGAAAGATGATGTCTAGGCTCTTTTTTTGATCATGGCTTTCAGGTAGTCCCATAATTTTTAAATTGTCTCTCCTGGATCTATTTTCCAGGTCAGTTGTTTTTCCAATGAGATATTTCACATTATCTTCCATTTTTCCATTCTTTTGTGATTTCTTGCTTTCTCATAAAGTCATTAGCCTCCATCTGTGCCATTCTAATTTTGAAAGAACTATTTTCTTCAGGGAGGTTTTGAATCTCCTTTTCCATCTGGCTAATTCTGCTTTTGAAAGCATTCTTCTCCTCATTGGCTTCTTGAACCTCTTTTGCCAATTGAGTTAGCCTATTTTTAAAGGTGTTATTTTCTTCAACATTTTTTTGGGTCTCCTTTAGCAGGGTGCTGACCTGCTGTTCATGCTTCGACTTCATGTCTCTCATTTCTCTTCCGAGCTTTTCCTCCACCTCTCTAACTTGATTTTCAAAATTCTTTTTGAGCTCTTCCATGGCCTGAGCCCATTGGGTGGGCTGGGACACAGAAGTCTTGACTTCTGTGTCTTTGCCTGATGGTAAGCATTGTTCTTCCTCATCTGAAAGGAAGGGAGGAAATGCCTGTTCGCCAAGAAAGTAGCCTTCTATGGTCTTATTTCTTCTCCCTTTTCTGGGCATTTTCCCAGCCAGTGACTTGACCTCTGAATATTCTCCTCACACCCACCTTGCCTCCTGATCCTCCCAGCCAGTGTTTTCGGTCTTAGATTCAAATGCTGCTTCCAGCCTCAGGGCTTTTGGTGGGGGCAGGGCTGCTATTCAGTGTGAAATTAAGTTCAGGTGATCAGGTCGGGGCAGGGCTGCCTCTCAGGCTCAGTTCCCTCAGGGGGTTTATGCACAGACCTTCAACAATGGATCCAGGCTCCTGCCTGCTTGGGGAGCCCTGGTCTGCTGCTGCCTCTCAGTTTCTGCCTCCCGAGGGGGCCTGAGTTTTGGGGGCACCCCACTCCCCTCTCGACCCACCAAAGAGACTCTCTCACCGACCCCCATCACTCGTGGGTGGAGGGACTTCTGAGGCCGCTGGATATCCCGTCCCTGAAGCCTGCTCGGATCTGTTCCTCTCAGTGCTGTGGCTGCGGCAGGTCTGGGCTGGGCTCTGTGTCTGCAGCGCGACGGACCTTTTGCGAGAGGTTTGCAGGTCCCTCTGGAACAGAAATCTCCTTCGCTCCACTGTTCTGTGGCCTCACTGCTCCAGAATTCACTGTGAGTTACTTTATACAGATGTTTTATGGGTTGTGGGTTAGGAGCTATGTGTATTTGCGTCTTTCTATTCCGCCATCTTGGCTCCGCCTCTTTCCCAACAGTTTTTGTTAAATAGTGAGTTCTTATGCCAGAATCTGGAGTCTTTAGTTTATCAAACAGTAGATTACTATAGTCATTGCCTACTGTGTCTTGTATACGAAACCTATTTCACTGATCTACCACTCTATTTTTTAAACAGCACCAAATAGTTTTGATGATTGCTGCTTTATAATACAATTTAAGACCTGGTACAGGTGTCACCTTCCCTTGCATTTCTTTTCATTAATTCCCTTGCACTTCTTTTCATTAATTCCCTTGCTATTCTGGACCTTTTGTTCTTCCAGATGAATTTTGTTTTTATTTCTTCTAACTCTATAAAATAATTTTTGGTAGTTTGATTTGCATGGCACTGAATAAGCAAATTAATCTAGACAGAATTATCATTTTTATTATATTAGCTTGGCCTACCCATTAGCAACTGATACTTTTCCAGTTTATTTGTATTTGACTTTATCTGTGTGAAAAGTGTTTTGTAATTGTGTTCATATAATTCCTGGGATTGTTATGGCAGATAAACTCTCAAATATTTTATGATGTCTACAACAAATTTAAATGGAATTTCTCTATCTCTTGCTGTTGGGCTTTGTTAGTAAGATATAGGAATATCAATGATTCATGTGGCATGATTTTATATCCTATAACTTTGCTAGAGCTGTTTATTATTTCAAGTATTATTTTACTTGATAATCTATGATTTTCTAAATATACCAACATATCACCTGGAAAGAGTGATAACTTTGTTTCTTTTTTGCCTATTCTAATTGCTTCGATTTCTTTTTCTTCTATTATTGCTATAGCTAACATTTCTAATACAAAACTGAATAATATTGGTGATGATGGGAATCCTTGCTTCACCCTGATCATATTGGAAATTCTTCCAGTTTATCCCCATTGCATATAATGCTTGCTGGTGGTTTTAGATAGATGCTATCATTTTAAGGAAGACTCCATCTATTCCTGTGGTCTCTAGTGTTTTTAAGAGTAATGCATGTTGTATTTTGTCAAAAGTTTTTCTGCATCTACTGAGACAATCATATGATTTCTGCTAGTTTTGTTGTTGATGTGGTCAATTATTCTGGTAGTTTTCCTAATATTGAAACAGCCCGGCATTGATCATCATGTATTATCCTTGTGAGAAATTGCTGTAATCTCTTTGGTAATATTTTATTTAAAACGTTTTCATCTATTTTCATTGGGGAAAGTGGTTTGTAATTTTCACACCCTGTTTTGACTCTTCCTGGTTTAGATATCAGTACCCTATTTTTATCATAAAAGAACTTCTTAGGACTATTTCACTTATTTTCCCAACTAGTTTATATATTATTGGAATTAACTCTTTTTTAAATGTTTGATAGAATTCACTTGTAAATCCATCTGGACCTAGACATTTTTCTTAGGGAGTTCATTGATGGCTTGTTCAATTTCTTTTTCTGAAATATGGTTAAGCATTTTATTTCCTCTTCTGTCAATCTGAGCAATTTATATTTCATAAATATTCATCCATTTCACGAAGATTGTGAAATTTATTGGCATACAACTAGGCAAAATAGCTCCTAAATATTGTTTTTTCTTTTCATTGATGGCAAATTCACCCTTTTCATTTTTCATACTGGTAATTTGGTTTTTGTCTTTTTTTAAAAATCAAATTAACCAAAGTTTATCTATTTTAGTGGTTTCATCATAAAACCAGTTCTTAGGTACATTTATTAGTTTAATACTTTTTCTTAATTTCAATTTTATTAATTTCTCTTTTGGTTTTCAGAATTTCTAATCTGGCATTTAATTGGAGATTTTTAACTTTTTCTTTTTCTAGCTTTTTTAGTTGCATGACCAATTCACTAATCTCCTCTTTCCCTATTTTATTCATGTAAGCATTGAGAGATATAAAATTTCTCCTAACAACTGCTTTAGCTGCAACCTATGTTATGTTGTCTCATTGTCATTCTCTTGGATGAAGTTATTGTTTCTATGATTTGATGGTCAAGTCACTATTTTTTAGGATTCTTTAGTTTCCAATTAATTTTTAGTCCATGTTTCCATGGCCCTTTATTACAAGTATTTTTATTATATCATGTTCTGAAAAGGATGCATTTAATATTTCTGCTTTTCTGCATAGTATTATTAGGTTTTTTTGTCCCAACAGATGGACAATTTTTGTGTAGGTTCAATGTAATGCCAAGAAAAAGGCTTATTCCTTTCTATCCCCATTCAATTTTCTCCAGAGGTCTACCATATCTAACTTTTCTAAAATTCTATTTATCTCCATCTTTCCTCTTAATTTGTGATTAGGTTTATCTAGTTCTGAGAGGGGGAGGTTGAGGTCACTCCAGTATAATTTTGCTCTCTATTTCTTGTTTAATTTATAATTAAATTTATTTATTTTCAGTTTTTAACATTCACTTCCAGAAAATTTTGAATTTCAGATTTTCTCCCCCTTTCCCTCTCCCCCACCCCTGGACAGCATGTCTTCTGCTTGCCCTTTCCTCCAATCTGTTCTCCTTTCTATCACCACCACCCCCCATCCTCCCCTTCCCTTCTATCTTCCTGTAGGGCAAGATAGATATCTATATTCCACTGCCAATATATCTTATTTCCTAGCTAAAAGTAAAAACAAGTTTTAACATTCATTTTTAAAGCTTTGAGTTCTATATTTTCCCCCTTCCCCCTCCCCACTCACTCTCATTGAGAAGGTAAGCAATTTGATATATAGGTTATACATGTGTAGTCATTCTAAACACTTCCATAACAGTCATGTAGTGAAAGACTAATCATATTTCCCTCTATCCTGTCCTGCCCTCCATTTATTCTCTTCTCTCCTTTGACCTGTCCTTCTACAGAACTGTTTGCTTCCAATTGCCTCTTCCTCCAATCTGCCATCCTTTCTTTTATCTCCTCTTTCTTATCCCTTTCCCCCCAGCTTTCCTATAGGGTAAGATAAACTTCCATACCCAATTGAATGTATATGTTACTCCTTCCTAAAGCCAAATCTCATGAGAGTAAGGTTCACTTATTCCCTCTCACTTTCCTCCTCTTCCCCTCTATTGTAAAAGCTCTTTCTTGCCTCTTGTATGTGAGATGATTTATTACATTCCACCTCTCCCTTTCTCTTTCTCCCAGTACATTCCTCTTAACACTTAATTTTATTTTTTAAACATTATCCCTTCATATTCGGTTCACCCTGTGCCCTCTGTCTCTCTCTCTCTCTATATATATATACACACATATCTATACATATATATATCTATACATATACATATTTACACATACATACGCAGACACACAGAGACACATTCCCTCCAACTACCGTAAAACTGAGAAAGGTCTCATGAGTTACAAATATCATCTTTCCATATAAGAATGTAAAAAGTTCAACTTTAAAAAGTCCTTTATGGCTTCTCTTTCCTGTTTAACTTCTCTTGCTTCTCTTGATTCTTGTATTTGCAAGTAAAATTTTCAGCTGTGGTCTTTTCAACAAGAATGCTTGAAAGTCCTCTATCTCATTGAAATTCCTTTTCCTGAAGTATTATACTCAGTTTTGCTGGACAGATGATTCTTGTTTTTAATCCTACCTCATTTGTCCTCTAGAATATCATATTCTGAGTCCTCCAGTTCCTTAGTGTAGAAGCTGCTAAATCTTGTGTTATCCTGATTGTGTTTCCACAATACTTGAATTGTTTCTTTCTGGCTGCTTGTAATATTTTCTCCTTTGGGAACTCTGGAATTTGGCTACAATATTCTTAGGAATTTTCCTTTTTGGAACTCCTTCAGGAAACGATTGGTGGATTCTTTTCATTTCTATTTTACTCTCTGGTTCTAGAATATCAGGGCAGTTTTCCTTGATAGTTTCTTGAAAGATGATGTCTAAGCTTTTTTTTCAATCATGACTTATAGGTAGTCCAATAATTTTAGAATTATCTCTCCTGGATCCATTTTGAGGTCAGTTGTTTTTCCAATGAGATACTTCACATTGTCTTCTATTTTTTTCACTCTTTTGGTTTGTTTTATAATTTCTTGGTTTCTCATAAAGTCAACAGCTTCCATTTGCTCCATTTGAATTTTGAAGGAATTATTTTCTTCAGTGAGCTTTTCGATCTTGTAATAGTAATTTAAATGGAAAGATCTTTCTCATTAATTAATAGGCCCATATGATCTGCTTATATTGCCTGGAAGCCTGGGTCATATGTGGTGTGAGAAGCTTGCTGAAGAGGCAGAACAGGAAGGGTGGGGTGGAACTGGGAAGAAGTGAGTGAGTGGAGTCAGGTAAGAGGGGAAATAACACAGGCCAACTAACACAGGCCAACGGACATAGGCCAATGTTGACACAGGCCAACTGAAACATTGTGACAGTTGATAGCTGAGAAGGCCCTAACCAGGGGAGGGGAGGTTTGAGAATGGCTTTGGCCTCTGCTGTGATCATGTTCATTAACTTCTTGGTCACCATGACGGATTTTGCTTTCTGGTTCTGGGATTTGACTTTCTGGTTTTTAAATAAATGCTTTTCTTCTGTGTTCTATATGGAGAGTCTTTCATATTTTGCAATTAGGAACTATGCTGACACATTCATGATCACCACCAGTGTTGTGAATATTGCCTTGGTGATACAGACCTCTTTTATCCATTTGGCCCATTCTTCTCTTTAAGGCATTCTTCTCCTCATTGACTTTTTGGACTTCTTTTACCATTTAAGTTGGTCTAATTTTAAATGTATTATTTTCTCCAGCATTTTTTGGGTCTCCCTTAGCAAGTTGTTGACTCATTTTTCATAATTTACTTGCATCACTCTCATTTCTCTTCTCCTTTTTTCCTCTACTTCTCTTATTTGATTTTCAAAATCCTTTTTGAATTCTTCCCTGGCCTGAGACAAATTCATATTTTTCTTGGAGGCTTTGGAGGTAGGGGCTGTGACGTTGTTGTCTTCTTCTAGTTGTGTATTTTGATCTTCCTCATCACCAATGGCATAAAGAAAATACCTTTTCACTGAAGAAGTAAGAATCTATAGTTTTTTCCAAGTTCCTCATTTTCTCAGCCAATTATTTGACTTATGAGCTCTTTCTCAAGTGGAGGGCTCCAGAAACAACCTCTGCTTCAGCAGTGTCTGCCGTTGCCCTGGGGCTGGGGCTTGACCATGCTCTCCTCTCAGTCAGATGAGAGACTACTCCCACTGACCTTCAAAGCTGTCTTTGGCATTTGTGGGTTGAGAAGTCTGGAAACCACCCCAGCTGCCAGTGATTCAGTCCCTTAAGGCCTGCTCCAGCTCTGTCTATGCTGGCATGACCTAGCCAGACTATGCTCTGCTCCATAACTCAGTGCAACAAATCCTTCCTGTCAACCTTCCAGATTGTCTTGGGCTGGAAATTTGCTTTAGTCTGTCATTTTGTGGCTTCTGGTGCTCTAGAATTTGTTTAGTCATTTTTTACAGGTTTTTTCAGGGGTTTGGAGGAAGAGCTCAAACAGGTCCCTGCTTCTATTCCATCATCTTGGCCCTGCCCTTGTCTATTCTAGTAACTCCCTTAACTTCTCCTCTGAAGAATCTGGATGCTATGCCACTTGGTGTATATATGTTTAGTGATGATATTACTTCATTGTCTATGGTTCCTTTTAGTAGGATATAGTTTCCTTCCTTGTCTCTTTTGATTACATCTATTTTTGCTTTTGATTTGTCTGAGATTAGAATTGCTACCCCTGCATTTTTTTAGTTCAACTGAATCATAATATATTCTCCTCCAGCCTTTTACCTTTACTCTGTGTATATCCCTCTGTTTCAAATGTGTTTCTTGTAAACAACACACTGTAGGATTATGGTTTTTAATCCATTTTAAGTTTTATGGGGGAGTTCATCCTATTCACAGTCATAGTTATGATTTCTGTCTTTTCTCCATCCTATTTTCCACCATTTATGCTTTTCTCTCTTCTTCTTCTCCTTCCTTTCTTAATGGTGTTTTGCTTCTAACCACCAAGTCTCTTGATTTGCCATTCCTTCTGTCAGCCTCCCTTTTTATCTTTCCCCTTTCCCCCTCCTACTTCTTCCTTACCTTCTATTCATCCTCTCCCTTTTCTTTTCCATTTCCCCTCCTACTTCCTATAGGATATGTTAGGCTTCCACACCTGAGTATGTTATTCTCTTTTTTAGTCAAATCCAATGAGAAAAAGATTCAAACAATGTTCATCTCCCTCACTTCTTTCCCTGTACTGTAATAGGCCTTTGCACCTCTTTATGTGATGTAATTTACCCTTTTCTGCCTCCTCCTTTCCTCTTCTCCCAATACAATCCATTTTTTCCTGTTAGATTTTTTATCATCACATCAAAGTCAACTTATACTCATGCTGTGCGTCTAAATGTCATAAAAAGATACAGTTCTAAAGACTTAGAAGTATCATCTTCCCATTTACAGATGTAAACAGTTTATCTTTATTGAATATTTTTTCTTTCCTGTTTACCATCTTAGGACTCTCCTGAGTCTCATATTTGGAGATCAAATTTCCTGTTGAGGTCTGGTCTTTTCATCAGGAAGCTCCCTATTTCATTGAAAGATCATGTTCAATTTTACTAGGTGGTTCATCTTTCATTGCAATCCAGGTTCCTTTGCCTTATAGAATATCATATTTCAAGCTCTCTGATCTTTTCATGTGTAAGCTGAAAGGTCCTGTATAATCCTGATTGTGGTTCCATGATACTTAAATTGCTTCTTTCTGGCTGCTTGCAGTATTTTCTCCATGACCTGGTAATTTCTTCTCTCTTATCTTTTAAAATACTTCTTGAGCTTTTCTAAGAAGGCTTTTTAGGCTTGAGAGCAGTTCATGATGCCCTTTGAGGTTTTGGAGGTGAGTATATTGACAATGTTGTCCTCTGAATTTGTGTTTTGATCTTCCCTGTCTCCACTGAAAGACTCTATAGCCATTGTCCATTTCTGCTTTTTGTTCAAGATATTTGCCTATTTCCTGGCTTTTAAAGTTGAGGTCACCTGCTGGAGTACCCAGGGTGCTGTTCTAAGTTTCTTGTGCTGGGGGCCAGTGACCTGATCACTTGCTTCATGTGCTGAGGCCTCAGGTGCTGGCAGCTGGAGGCTGTAAGAGTCTAGCAGCTTACCTGGTGCTGAGCTGTGGTCCTAGTGGTGATGTTGGGCATGTGCTCATGTCAGATTGTGTTTTTCTGTTTCCCCTGGGTCACCCTGAAGCTCTGGGAGGGAGATAGGGTCTCTCAAGGACTCCTGTTCTACCAGAACTAGCCTGAAACACAGGGATGTTTGGCTGCTGGAAGATGCCTGCCCACCTGGAGTAGGACTAAAGCATGAGGAGGTTCAGTTGTTGGAGGACACCTGCCTGTCAGTGTATGTAGCACTGATCTACAGTCTGCCAGTCCCCCCGGCTGTCCAAAGGCAAGTGGGGGTCCTGGTGTTGGCATTTGCCTGCTCCACCATCTTGGGGCTCAGGATCTCCACTGATTTGCTTGATGGGACACCTCCCATCTTGTACTACTCCCCTTTCACCAGAGCAAGAGGAACCTTTCCCGTTAATCCCCCAAGCCTTGTGGGCTAAAAAACTGCTGCACTCCATCTTTCTGTTGGCTGTACTATACCAGGAATTTTCCTGGGAAGCTATTTTCTGGGTTTTCAGAGGTCAATACGGAGGAGCAAGAGTGACTTACTGCTTATTCTGCCGTCTTGGCGCCTGGAAGTTGCCCATAATTTTTTAAATAATATTTTTATTGTTTCCCCAATTACATGCAAAAACAAATTTTAACATTCATCTACAAATTTTTTTTGAGTTCCACATTCTCCTGATAGTGTTTTATAACTAAACTTGCATTCCAAACTTGTATTGTCTTTGGCTGCCATGTCTTTGACTTGGCAAGGCAATTTCTGGGATTCCTTCAGTCTTTATTATTGTGGCCACTATTTGCTCTCAGTTAAACTTCTCTAATTTATATGTTTAGGGAGGAATACACACATTTAGTTGTGAACAGTGTAATGAAGTCTGTTTCTGATGAATTCTAAACCTTTTTCCAACCCTACTTCTATCCTCCTTATCTTAAATAATTTGAGCTCTGCTCAAAAGTCACATATACTTTGATTGCTACTGAGAAATGCAACCTCATCTCCACTCAATTTTATGAATACTATGCAGCACAGTGGATAAAGCACCAGTCCTGGAGTCTCAGGACCTGAGTTCAAATCTGAATTCATAAATTTACTTCTTGTGTGATCCAGGGCAAGTCATATGACTCTGTTTTCCTCAGTTTCCTCATCTGTAAAATGAGCTACAGAAGGACATGGAAAGAAATGGCCCATTTGGGGTCACAAAGAGTTGGACATGACTGAGATAACTCAACAAAAAAAGAAATTCAGTAGTTGAGAGAGTGATTTGTAGAGGATATGAGTGAGTTGTCACCCCCTAGACACGTAGAGAGCAACCTTTTGGGGAATGGCACTCAGGCCTGATTTGATGACAGATGTGATGTTATAGCTGGATTGTAGGGTTTCTACTGACGATTCTCATGTAGTTTTAAGGGTGGAAGGAAGAAAGTTCCAAGGAGAGAGGGCTTGGAAAGTAAGTCTTGGTTTGGAAGAAACAGCATACGAAACTGCGGAAGCTTTGGAAGACATACTTTATGAAAGTTTATGAAGAGGGGATCTAGTGTTCTTTCCATTAAGCAGAGACTAGAAGAGAAAATCAGAGAATTTCAGAACTTGAAAGAACTTTTGAGATCATCTGGTCCTCAAATGAGGAAATTGTGAATCCATGGAGTCTATGCCTGAGGTCACACAACTGGTAAATAGCAGAGCTGGTTCCAAAAGCCAGGTCTCCTGATTTCTACTCAAGGATTTTTCACTGTACCATGCTTGGTAAAAAAACAAAACAAAAAAAACCTCCATATCAAATTCCCAAATTTCTAACGGATGATAAAGTCAGATATCTCAGAGAAGATTCAATCCCCCATGGGATTTCAGTTTTCTGATTGGCTTCTTATAAGACCAGTCCTAGGCAAAATTATAAAATCAGTGATATTTGCCTTTGCTAGTGTCCTAACTCTTCTTCCAGTGTTTCTCTCTCCCACCCTATCCTTCTCTTGGGGGAAATGTCTAAACATTTCCACATTGTCTTCCCTCCAGTTGGCTGTCAACCAGAATGTTATCTAATGAAGCTCAATAATGCTCAGACAGATTTATATTTTAAGATGTCATTCTAGTACCAAAAACCTTCCTTCATGATCCAATCAAATAAAAATAAAATGGTAGAATGATATGAAATAATAGTTAAAAAACATTTAGGATCACAGATCTAGAAGGTACCTTAGAAGTAATCTAGTCCAACCCATCCAATTTACAAATGAGGATAATGAGTCAGAGGGAAGTTAAGTGACTTGTCTGGGAGCACACAGGTTATAAACTGAAGAGCCTAGATTTAAATCTAAGTCCTCTGACCCCAGAACCAGCATTTTCCCCACTGTACTATGCTGCTTCCCTTTTGGCCTATTGCTTAAAAAGATGACCTCAAGGACAGAAAGGTCTGGGTTCAAGTTCTCCCCCTGGGTGATGCCACGCAAGTCACCTTAACCTCTTAGTGTTCTTGACAATTCCCTACCACTAAAATTTGCAGAGAAGGTGTGAACCTGAACAAGCAAATTAACCCTCCAGGCCTCAGTATCTTCATCTGTAAATGACAGAGTTAGGCTAAATTATCACTAAGGTCTAGGTCTATGATCCTAAATGTTTGTTCAATCAAATTAAATAATACTTTGTGTCATTCTTTGTTGCTTTTCAGCCTTATTTAACTTTTTGTGATCCACTTGGGATTTTCTTGGAAGAGATCCTAGATTGGTTTGCCATTTCATTCTCCAGTTAATTTTACAGATGAAGAAACTGAGGCAAACAGGTTAAGTGACTTGCCCAGGGTCACACAGCTAGTAAGTGCCTGAGGTTGTATTTGAACTCAGGTCTTCCTAACTCTAAGCCTGATGGTCTGTCGACTGTACCACTTATCTGCTCCCCATATTCTACCATTATATTTTTATTCCATTGGACCATGAAGATTGTTCACCCTGAAGTTCTCTGTGTTACTCAAATCACAGGTCTAGTTCCCACTCCTACGTAAAAGGCACTGTGCTAGGTGCCAAGTGATAAAGACAAAATAAAAAAATACTTCTCACCTCAAACTATGCATTCTATTTTGTCAATATTTTGATGGGCACCTGCTTGTTGTCCATGTGGATAGGGTGGCAGCAAAGAGGAATGGAAAAAAAAATATGGGATTTGGAGTCAGAGGACCTGAGTTTAAACTTAGACTCTACTTACAACCTATGTGACCATGGGGAAGTTGTTAAACCTCTCTGGGCCTCAGATTTCTCATCTTTAAAATGAGGGAGTTGGAGTGGATGCCTCTAAGGTCCCTCTTTACATCTTTCTAAATCTCTGATCCTGTAATTTTGTGACCACCGTTTCCTCTGCCTTTTCAAAAGTCTTACACTGGCTGTCTAAACTGGTCAAAAGGATTCAAAAAAGAAAAAGAAAAAAAGGTTTCAGAATGGTGAGGCAGCAGCCATTTCCCTTTCCTTATTATTGGTGGTAATAGAGACAATCTGAAGAGAGGGGATCCTCTAACTGCAAGGTGACTAAATGTAGGCAATTACTCCTCGAGTTTCTGAGTCATTCTCTCTCACTTCCTCATTTCCCTGAGAGAGAGAAAGGGAAGGCAAGTGTTTGATTCAGTGATCAAGGCTCACTGCTTCCTTCATGGGTAGAAAAAGCAACATTTAGCACCCAGGGAAGATTGTCTGACATCTTTTCCTCTTGGATTTTGAAAGTAAATGAGCTCCCAGATTGGCAGAGCAGATCCAAGCTAAGCACTATCATACTCTGTTTCTATTTCTGCTAACATGCTTGGTGTGCCCCTTGATGGGTGGCTCCGTTGCCTGTTTGTCTCTGAGCCCCACCAGTACTGATTCTGGAGAGATTTCCAATACTCATAATTGTTCCAGTGATTAGAGCTACTTTCCGAGGGTAATATAAGTAAACAGCTTGCTCATCCTCCCAGTTTTGTCCTTTGTTTACCTTTGTCTACCTACCCACACTAGTGAATAATGGCACTGTCAGTAAAATTATCTTAGAAAATGCAAAAAAAAAAAAATGTAAAATGCAGATTCATCAGTCTGGCTTTTAAAATTCTCCTTCAAATACAGACTTCCTTCCCCTTGACCCCCCCTTGCACATCCAACTTCATCTGTCAAAGGAGAGAGTTGGATTCAGTGACCTCCATGGTTCCTTTCATGTTCTTCTATTCTATGACCTTGTGTAAATCTTACTAACCTTTTTTTCCCCTCAGAATTTCTCCTTCAGAATCTCTTCTCCAACCAAGGTAATTCTTATCAATCCCTAACAATTTAACTCCCATGCCTGTGTTTTTTTCACAAACCTTTACTCTTAGAGAGAAAACTGTCCTTCTATCCAACAATTCATAGAGAATCACAGAATTTCATCCAACTCTGTACAAATAAAGAATTAGAGAATCAAAGGATTTCATCCAATTCTATAACTATATAGAGGGGGAAACTGAGGCTTAAAGAAGCCTGAGTATTATTTCCCCAAGACTGCACAATAGTGGGAGAGAAAAAACCCCTATCTCCTGGTTTCTCAGTTCACTGTTCTTTCATATCCTCTATTGCCTCATACTTGCCTATGTCTTATTTTCTCTGCATATCTTCAACCTCCCCATCTCTCCTCCACTCCCCTCATTACGTTGCCTTTTTGTCTAAATAAAAGCAAATTCAGAAATCTTTTTTTCTTAGCTTCATATTTCTTATTTTGTTTCTGATCATTCCCTTCTCCCCTCACCCTCTCCATGCATCCTTTAAAAGCTGCTTTAAAACTGATCTGCTCTGTAAAGACTTTCTTGATGACTCCCCATCCAAGTGTGATCCTGCCATCATTAGTCAGAATTCCATCACCACGTAAGGGCATTCAGACACAGGGAGAAGATTTTATGAGATGACTGCTAAGCCCCTTCCAGTTCTAAGCTTCTATGAGTCTATCTTGATTTCAGCAAAGTATTTGACATAATGTCCCATGATATCTTTGTGGTAAGATGATAAAATGTGAGTTCAGGGTAGAGCTATTAGACTTGTAGCTATTTGAAAAATCACCCAATGATGATCAATGCCTCTGTCAAATGGGAGAGTCTCTAGTGGTGGTATCCTGAAGGAGTGTGCCTTGGCCTTGGGTTAATCAATATTTTTATCAGTAAGTTAATGAGGACAGAGAAGACATACATTTTCAGATGACACAAGGCTGTAAGGGATAACCAATATCAAAAATGAGAGAATAAAGATTTAATGCTCAACTAGTTGGAATATTGGAAACAGCTGGAAACTGATATAATGAAATTTAGCATATTCTATGAATGTTGTATGTGTAAAGTCTGGCATTTACTCTAAAGAGAAAACAAACTTTTGTATGATGGTGACTAGTCAGAAGTAGTTTAGAGCAAAAAGATCCAGGAATTTCTGTGTATCATAAATTTAACGAGTCAAAAGCTACTAAACAAACAAACCAGCACAAAAAATGGATACTTTGGAGAGGTCTAGATCTATGATTTCATTGGTTTAGGGAACTTTTCATGTGATTCCCCCCTCCATTGTCAGCTCCTGTAAAATTTATGGTCTGGAGGATCCCCTAGGGTCATTGAGAGGAAGTAAATTGGTCAGAGACAGGATTTAAACCAAGGTTACCCTAATTCCAAAGCAAGCCCTCTACTCATTTTGCCACATTGGCTCTCATTGCAACTTAGACTGCAATCATGCTGTCCAAATTATGCAAACCAATCATCCCATTCAATTTTGTGCTTATTGTGTTCAATTCCCAACAACAACAGGCAAGTCACTTAGAATTTTTGAGCTTCAGCTCATAAAAATGGTGATATTTGAACCCCCTAGGTAGGACAACACATTTAGGGACCCCAGACTCCATCTGGTCTCACCTCATTTTACAGAAAAGGAACCTTGAGGCCCAAAGACTGAAATGACTTGTCTAGGGTCACAGAGTTGGTGAAGTAGCTGGGCTGGATTACAAATCCAGACTCTAATTTCAAACTCAGTGCTCTTTCCACAGTGTCAGCTGTGAGAAAAAAGTTAATACAACGCTAAATTCCAGTAAATGTTCCCGATTTTTAGTACTACAGTTCTTGGCACCAAATTTCAGAAAAGACGTTGATCAATGGAACCGAGAGGATGTCCAGGATAGATCACAAACCACTTTCTATGAGGGGAAATTAAAGAATCGGGGGATGTTTGGCCTTGAGACAGGAAGACAGAGGAGAAAAATGATTAATATCTTCCGTCAGGTAGAAGAAAAATTAATTTTGCTCTGTGGCGCTCCACAGCCCAATTCATGGAAACTGCAAATAGATCAGGTATCACTGTAAGGAAGTAAAAATTACAATTATTTTGAAAATGGAAGGTGCTACTCGTGAAGGATGAACTTACTCCCTTTTAACAGAACAATTTAAGCGATGACTTGAACTTGTCAGACTGGCTGTGGAAGGGATTTCTGGGGGCGCCATAAAGGCCTTTCTCGGGGGTCCCAGGGACGGAGAAGGGGCCTTTCTCGGGGCCGCGGAGGGGGCTTCTCGGGGCCCGCACGGTTCGCGCTGGGCGGACCCGGAGAGAGCGGGGAGCGGGCCCGTATCTCTCGACTCCACGCAGCGCAGTCGGCCCACCCGCCCGCCAGCCCCGTACCCGGGCCTCTCTGCCCTAGGCCCGTTCTCCTTCAGTCTCTGACGCCGCGCCGAGGTGTCCTCGCCTTCCTGGGCCCCGCGGCCCTTCAGCTCTCTGAGTGCGGCCTAGGTATGGTACGCCCCCGGGATCGCAGCCACGTCTGTCCTGCGACCCAAGCTGCTGCTGAAGTCCGTCATGCCCGTGGTCAGGGAGGGTACCATCGCGATCTACCGCCTGGTGAGGGCCGGCCTGGTGGCCGCCTCTGACGGACAGCATGGGCCTGTTCAAAGCTTCCCGTAGCAGGGGCCGGCCCCGGGCGTGGGCCCTGGCGGACCCCACGATGCCCAGGCTGGGGCACGGCGCAGCAGCCCAGCCTCTTTTCGGCCATGATCCTGATCTTCGTCCTCGCCAAGGAGCTCGACCTCTAAAGCCTCATCGTGGCCCTCATCCTCTCCACCAGGAAGTCCCCATTTCCCGTCTTCTTAGAGCGGCCCCCACCCCTAACCCGCAGCAGCCACGGGCCGTGACGTCAGCACCTGTCTGGTACCACCCGGTCCCTCCCAATTCACCGGACTCTGGGTGCAGCTGTCCAGGCTGTAAATGGCCAGTGTCTTGGCGTTGCTCCTGTCTGTGTCCATGGCACTGGACTGGTCCGAACCGAACCCCTCTGGGCCGGAGACCTCCTGGGGTCGGCCAGGCAGCGGTGCAAGCTTCCCACCCATTTACCTCAGGACTCCGTGTGCAAAGATGAATTAGAATCATTTTTCTCTTCTCCGGATGCTTATTTATAAAGATCTGACACATTCGTCACACCTGTGGAGCGAGAAGATTCCATTTCCGTGCTATGTAGCGATCTTAAATACAGGTGTCCAGCACTACGAAGTCCTTGGAGGTGACCATCGGACATCCAAGACTGCTGCGTGTCCTGGGATTGTAACAACGGCAGAGTTTGGGGAATGTGCTCAGCAGGGGTTTCCAGGGGGGCTCTGCAGCGTGGGGGGCCGGGGCTCACAGCGAGGGTTCCAAATAGAATTCTGACTGGGAAACGAATAGCAGCTGGGACTAGATAAACTCTAATGCTTCTTCCAGCCTTCAAAAGTCATGATCCTTTACCCGTTTATTATTATACTGGGTTGTATTTGCTTTTGTGTTTTTATAGTGGTCTCATGTCAGTCTGCTAGTCATTGTCCCAAGTGCTGGAGATTAAAAACAAACGGAAAAAGGTCCCTGTTCTCCAGGAGTTCAGTCTAATGGATGAGAAACTATGCAGACCACTATATACAAACAAGATACATATATGCCTATGTAATAAACATGTGCACACACAACATGTACACACGCGTATATGTACACATATATGCATAGGTGTATACATACATGTGTGTATGCACACAATATGCCCATGCATATATGTGCACACATGTGTGTACACACATATAATATATGCATATGTGTATGTACACATATGCATGAATATGTGTATACATACATATATACACGTATCTATGTCTGTCTATCATCTATCTATCTATCTATCTATCTATCATCTATAATAAATTGGAGAAAGTCTCAGAGGGAAGATACAAAGATTAAGGGGAATTAGAAAGGTTTCTTGCAGAAGATGATGCCTAAGATGAGACTTGAAGAGACCCAGGGAAGCTAAGAAGGGGAAATGAGGAGAGAGAGAACTCCAGGCATGGAAGACAGCTAGTGAAACTATGAGGAATTGGGAAATGTAGTGTCTTGTGCTGAGAAGTGCTAAGTCATTCACAGTTGATCGTTGCACAGTGTTGCTGTTACTGTGTATAATGTTCTCCTGGTTTTCCTCAATTCACTTTGCATCACTTTGAGTTGTCTTTCTAGATTTTTCTGAAATCTTCCTGTTCATCATTTTATATAGCACAATAGTGTTCCATTTCATTGATATATCATGATTTGTTCAGTCATTCCCCAATTGATGGGCATCTTCTCAATATCCAATTATGTAACATGTTATGAAGGTAAAATTGGCAGGCTACATATAGTAAAAGATTGGTTATGGAGAGTGAGAGACTAAGCAATTGTGGATGACACTTAGATTGTGAACCTGGGTGATTGGGAGGATTGTTGTGCCCTTGATAGTAATAGAGAAATTGAGAATAAGAGAGGATTTGGATGAAAAGAAAATAAGTTCACTTCTGCATATGCTGAGTTTGAGATATCTTCCAGCCATTCATTTAATTTGTCCAATAGGCAGTTGGAGACAAGTGACTGGAGGTCAGTCCAGTTTAGAGATGGACAGAGAGATTTGAGAATCAAGTGTCTGTCCTCCCAGTTAAGTCTGTAAACTGCTCAAAGTCAGGGGCAGTGCCTGGCAATTCATTTGGATTCCTTCTAACAAGCCTAGCTCATTGCTTTTCATTATGCAGGTACTCAGAACAGATGTTGACTGACTGACAATTTATGTAGCTAGAAGCAAGTGAAGCTATGCATGGGAATGAGATCTCCCTGGTTTGACACTGATATTTCCTTTGTCCATGAATCCCTTCTTCATTTCTACCGAGATACTGAATTTGGTCACAAGCCACAGTGCTAGGCACTTGTATTTTCATTATATGACACAAGCATAAGCTGGAATCCAATAATGAAGATGAACTGAAAGGAATTTTCAAACTATTTTAATTCAGAATTACTAAAAGAAAGGTTACCAACTTTTTACTGTACAAGCCATGAGAACTTTACTTCTACTAAGATATGCTATATGAGGCAAAGTGGTAACAACATTAAATAGAAGTGTCTACAAAAAGTGAAAATTTACTTTATTTTCCACGTCATTGTTCATTTGGTTTACAGAGTTTGCAGGTGAGAACTGTATAGATTTGCAGACCTAGGTCAGATGTTCATAGTCAAAATAGCATCACTACATTTCTTCAAACATCTCTACAACTATTTTGCAGCAATGATTGAAGAAGAGATTTCTACCATTAGATTGTAAGCTTCTTGAGGGCAGGGACTGTCTTTTGCCTCTTTCTGTATCTCCAGTGCTTAGTGTAGTACCTGGTTAGTAGGTGCTTAATGTGTCTTGATTGATCAATTTTATTGATGATTGACCTGGCCTCAAAACCACACATGACAGACACAATGATCCATTTTTGAGAGGCTTCAAAATGAAGAACAATGAACTTTGATTTAAGAATCTTGTGTTGTTTGAGTCTACCTGTATGCCTTCAAGGTAGCCATTTTACCTCTCTAAGCTTCAGTGTCCTCATCTGTATATTAATAATAATAATGATAATATCCAGCATTTCTAAAGCACTTTAAAGTTTTACAAAGCACTTTACATGCTTATTCATTTGATCCTCTCAACAACCTGGTGAGGTAAAGGCTATTATTATCCTCATTTTACAGATGAGTAAGCTGAGTCTGAAACAGGTTAAGTGATTTTCCCTGAGTTACACAGAAAGTGTCTAAGAGAGGATTTGAACTCAAATTTTCCTGACTCCAGGTCTAGCACTCTGTCTATTGTACCCAGATGCCTACCATGAGGATCCTGAAAGATATAATCTGCAAAGTCCCTTCCAGATTTATTTTTCTCACATACTTCAAAGGATTTGTGGTTTCATCTGTGTTGACATTCTTTCCACCAATGCAAATTTGCCTAATCAGATGGCAAACTATTGTGAGTTGTGCTGGCCAAAGAATTGTCTAAGAGTTAACCTTCTGTGCAAGAAGAGCCTTTCTGAATTTATCAATCAATAACCATTTATTAAGTGCCTGCCATGTGCTAGGCACTGTGATAAACACTGGAGATACAAAAGGAGGCAAGACACTCCCTGTGCTCAAGGAGCTTACAACTTAATGGCAGAAATCTCTTCTACTGCCACTGAATGCAAACTGACTGTAGAGACTTTTGAAGAAATGCAGTGATATTATTTTGAACGCCAGCGTAGGTCTGCCAGTCTAATATGGTTGCTACTTGCAGACTGTATAAACAAAATAAAAGGATAGGTTGGTAAATAAGGTAAATTTATAAGCACTGTTCCTCAGATAACAGGCTTATAATTCATCCCTGTTCCTGGACCTTTTCCATATTGTAACATCTGTCCAATGTTGTGCTTCTGCCCTTCATTCAACCCAGGGTCACCTCCGTACTGCGAGGAGGTATGAAGCTTAGTGTAGGCTATTTTCGACATTACTTCTAAATTTTTAAGTATTTCCCTAACCATGAAATTTGTTCTTAATTTTTAATGTGTGCATATGTTTTGGTAAATTTTAGTATTTTAGTTTTGAATCATTTTGACAGGATAAACTGTAGCTGGACAGGCAGAATACTGCACTGATACTCTTGAATACTAAACAAAGAAGAATGGTTTCTAATGAATTTCATAGATGTCTTAGAGAGAACTAACAAGTAAAGGTTGAGAATCTTACAGGATGGAAAGCCTGAGAGGGCTCTGACCTGTATAAGGCAGAAGTGCCCATCCTCATGAAATCATAGTTCCAACAAAGCATCAATCAAAGGTACATAAATACATAGGTTTAAAGTTGAAAGGGGCCCAGGAATTATCTAGTCCAACTTCATTTTTTTTTTAACGGATGAGGAAATGGATGCCAAAGAGAAATTGGGTGACATCCAAGATTATAAAAAATCACAAATATCAAGGCCAGAATTTGACTTCAGACTTCTGACATCAAATCCAATGTCCTTTTCAACCCACAAACCTTTATTAAGTGCCTATTATATGTCATGAACTTGCTATGCCCTAGGGATACAGAGGCAAAAATGAAAACATCCCTATCCTCAATGAGGCTATATTCAATTGGGTGAGACATCATGTATATCTCTATCTAAATATGTGTATATCTATATTATATATAGTGTGTGTTTACCTATAAATTATATACATAATTTGTATACATAAATTTATGCATACATGCATGTATGTGTACATACACACATACACATCTATCTGTCTAAATTTTGTTAGTCTCATAGCCATGCCCTTCTCATTCATATGACCATCCACTTTGGGTAAGCCCCAATCAACTCTTCCCTAGACTATTACTATAAATATATACATTATATACACATATATTGATAGAGTTATGTCATTAATTGCTTAATATGCAAATATGTCATATATAGTTATTCAGATAATATATAGAATGCATGTATGTGTATACATACATGTGTATATGTACCAGGCACTGATCATATATAATATATATACGTGGGTGTGCATACATATACATACACACATATATATATATATTAGTCTAGTATATAATTTAGTGTATATGTATATACATACACTAAATCATATACTAAACTAATGCAAGATAATTTGGCGTGGGAGGCACGAACTGCTGAGGGGATCAGCAAGTGTCTCTTGTAGGAGGCACCTTGAGCTGAACTTTGAAGGAAACTAGGGATTCTCAGAAATGGAAGGGGAGAAAAAGTGCATTTTAGGCATGGGGGGATATGTTATGTGTCATGTCAGAAACAGGGAGAAGAGTAGGCTGGCTAGATGGCAGAACATGAAGGAGAGGCTCTCATAGTAAGGCTGGGCTAGTAGGTTAGAACTGGATTGTTAAGGGTTTAAATGACAAACAGTGGGATTTTGTTTCTTGGAATATATTTCCAAAGACAATAGGGAGAGGAAGTGGAGTTTATTGAATGTGAGAGTACCATAGGCAGCTAGATGGCACCATGGATAGAGCTCCAAGCATGAAGACCTGAGTTCAGATTCTATCTCAGACACTTACTAGCTGTGTGACCCTGGGCAAGTCACTTAACCTTTTTTGCCTCCGTTTCCTCATCTGTAAAACAGGGATAGTAATAGTACCTACCTCTTAGGGTTGTAGTGAAGATTAAATGAGATAATAGTTTTAAATTGCTTAGCACAGTGCCTAAAAACTACAAGAGCTATATAAAATTAGTTATTGTTGTTGTTGTTTAGCATGATTAGACATGTGTTTTAGATATCAGTTTGGAAGCTGTGCAGAGGCTAGGTTGGAGCAGGGAGAGACCTGAAGCAGGAAAACCTCTTGAGAGGGCTATAGCAATAGCCTGGGAAAGAGTTGATTAGGACTTGTCCTAAGTGAGTGGCTAAGGGAATGAAGAGAAGGGGATGGCTATGAGAGGAACAAAATGACACCAAGTTATGAAATGCCTGTAATTAATAATCAGCAATTCTCAATCAAAAGGCTTTCCACAAGACCTCCTCTCTTTGTAGAATTTTGTGTAGTATTTGGTTTGTACATCTCATATGTCCATGTTATGTTATTTTGCAATACAGTTTTTTGTGTGTATGTCATATTCCCCTAATAAGAAATGGGTAAAGTCCATTGAAGCCTCATTGCATCCTTCTATGAAAGTGAAGACTTTCATAGGCTAGTCAATCCAAAAATATTTGATTTCATAACTTGTTATAATGAGGGTTCGAAAAGGGGAGGCAAATTCTGGGAATCCCCCGAAGACAGTACAGGGGTGGGCTGTCTGGAATTAATTCGAGGACTCACACATTCTTGAAGTCAGGGTGTAAAAATTTATTGTTATGCTTTTCAGTGGGTAAGAGTTCTTAGGGAACCTGTGATTTCAAAGAGATATAGGTAAAGTTTATATAGAATATTCTATGGTATAACATGTGTCAAATATGCTAACTAGGTGATTCAGGGGAGGGACAGGGAGCGGTTAAGGAGTGGTTGCTTCTTAAAAGAACATTCACTTTTAGTATCTACTTCCAAAGTATTTTACCCAGAGTTCATTGGAAAATAGCCCAAGGTGGGCTACAAGGAGATGTGGTTTTAGACCTGAAGCATCACTAAGTCAACTAATGGTCAGGGCCGACTAAGAAATACCACCAAGCTGCTTCCATCAATGTCATTAGAGAAGATAAAAATGAGGGAGTATATGTATGTCTAAGTCTAGGATACATATGATTGGATACATATGTCTAAGTCTAGGATACATACAGTGAACAGTAAATATCTTTATGACCCAGTACACAGACAGTTCAGCCAATATACAGCTGGTTCAAACTAATAAATTCTATAGGTGCAGCTGGCTACTGTATCAGGAAGAGATAATAAAGGTTTTGCTAGGGCAGGCTGTCCTTTAGTTGGAGAGAAACTGCCAGGGACAGTGTTTTGAGGCTAGAGAGAAAAGTGATTTTTAGAGAGAAATGTGATTTTAGAATTGAGATCCAAGCAACCCATAAGTTACAAATTAATAGAAAAATCACCTATAATGTGATGTTCCCTTACTTTCCCTGTCTTTTCTCAGGATTCTCTTTTTCACATATGCTATACTGCAGATGAAAACCCTTGGCATTCTCTGTTCATGCCTTGAACCTTGAAGGAGAACTTCCTTACCATTGTTCACACTGCTCTTTGTGCCTAAAATGCCCTTCTCCTCCATTCTCTCCCTGTTAAAATTCCTACTTGTCTTTTTAAGGCCATACAAGCCATTTTTTCTATTAAACCTCTCTTTATCTAACTCTTCAGTTGGCAATGACACTTTCCCCTCCCAAGGTCTCAGGCACTATTTGGATTTCACATCACTGTGTAGTTTTTATTGTATTTTGCATGAAAGCGTTTATATATATATATATATATATATATATATATATATATATATATATATATATATATATATATATATATATATATATATATATGTATGTATATATGTATGTATATATGTATATACATTTACACACTCATATATACACATATATGTGTGTATGTACATATATGTGTCTATCTATCTATCTATAAATATATCATCTTCCCCTATTATACTGTGAACTCTGTGAGGATATAGGCTATGTCATGTATCATTTCTATCTTACCCATTGTCTAGAACAGTGTTTTGCTTAGGGTAGGTTGGTTGTTGAACTGAGCATTGTAAATTCATTAAGATTTCTTAATGAAACATCATTAAATCAAATATTTCCCAAATTAATATAAACCTTTCATGTGTAGTAATGAGTCTTAGAGCCATATGTTTTGTTACATGGCCCCCATGAAAATCATGGTCAGGGCTGACTGACTTCATAGGTTGGTTATGCTGAAGATATTAAATTTCATGCTTTGCTACAGATTGATAGAAAAAATTGCATTAAAGCTTTGTACATTATTTATCAGCCCAAAGCCCATGACTTCTAAAGATTGCATGTCCTTTTTTGAAAAGAATTCTATTAAACTAGAATATTGTAGAAGTTTTATAAAATGAGCCCATCTCCCCATAGTGAGAAGGTTTGGAGGAAAGGAATAGGCATGAAGGTAAAGGTAAATGAAGAGAAGAAATGAAATATTCTAAATGAAATATTCTAAACCTATGGGGTAGGGGGCAGTAGGATATTCCTAGCATAAATAGGTAAACCTAGGTAGATTTATGTCAGAGGGCATGAAGACTGATCACTTGATACTTCCCACTAGGCTCATCTCTAGAGAAAATGGTACTGATTGATTCTCATCCAGTGCAGTTAGTGAAGTGAAAAGATGTATAAAGGATGGTTGATGGAAAATTCTGAAGGAACCATCTGGAGAGATTTACAGCTTCTCAGAAATGAAAGAATTGAATTAAAACTGTCTAGAGAATAGCAGGAGTCTGTTTCTTGTTTTCTTTTCATCTCCCATCCCTTTCCATGTAGCTGCTGTCAACCTGATTGTTTCTGGGAGGCATATTAATAATATTCTTTTATGTAATATTCGCATCCTATACAGTGAATGCAGATACATGACCTGATAGTAACTTTGTATCATTCATAAAATGGGCCAAATCTAATAACATGACATTTGATAGGGTTAAATATAAAAACAGGGTAAAGTCCTATACTTGTAATAAAAAATTCAATCACAAAATGGGAAATATACAATAAATAAAAATTGTTAAATATTTACTAAGTATTAGGTACTGTGCTTGGCACTGGGAATATAAACACAAGCAAGCAAGACATTCCCTGCCCTCATGGAGCTTATAGTTTTAAAGGGTAAGAGAACAAAAATATGTGAATGTTGGCTAGGGAGAAATGTTTGGAACAGGAAAATCAGGGGGAATGGTAATGGAAGCCACAGGACATATGATTAACATATCTTTTCTAGGAATGGTAGTGTTGATTGCTGTTCTCAGAACTAGTACTGGAATTTGGGGGGAGGGATGAGAGTGGTAAGCTTCTTGAGACTGGAAAAGATAAGGTTATTTATATTCACCAGTCGGAGAATGAGGACAAGTGAGAGCCCAAGTTACTCTTGTAATGGAGGCTGGAGAATACGCATCATAGCATAAGAAAAGTCTTAGCTTAGTGGAGTACTATTGTAATATAAATCCACAGTGTGATACGGCTGTCTCCCCCTCCCCCCAAAAAAAGGGGCAATCCAATCTTAGTATATATTAACCAAAGGCTAGTGTCTCAAACAATGGAATTAATAGTCCTACTATGATCTCTCTTAGAGCACATCTGAAGTGCTTTGTTCAGTTCTGGGTGTCCTTTCTTTAGAAAGGACATCAACAATGTCAGCACCTCCTTTCTTCTGTAAACTCTCTTGGTTTCTATTAAATGGCTCTCTTCTGTTTTTTTCCTGCCTATCTCCCTATTCCTCAATCTCATTTGCTGAATTAGCTTCCATCTCCTACTCCTTTCCTGTGCATTTCTGCCAGGATTTTTTCCGGGACTCTTCTGTCTCTAAAGTTTCCCCTGGTAATTTCACCAGTTTTCATTGGCTCAGTTACCATCTCTACTCATGAGACTGCCCAACTCAATCCTAATTGTTCTCCAGAACAATTATTCCTCATTGTCTTCTGAATGTTCCACTAGATGAAGAGTGAAGTGAGAAGAACCGAGAGAACCTGGTATACAGTAACATCAATATTGTTTTAAGAACAACTTTGAGCAATTAAGTCATTCTGACTATTTTAAATATACAAATTAAAAATAAAGCAATATGAAGATGCTATCTGTAGCCAGAGAAAGAACTGATAAATAGAAGTATGAATGGAATAATCTTACATACATCCACATACCTATTTTTGTCTAATGTTAGCCATCACTAGCATGGGGACACAGAGAGGGAATAAAAAAGAAAAAAGAAATTTACATGATAACTTTGTTGTATATTTGTTGGGAGTAGCAAATTGTGCATGGTAGATTTGCGGTTTCATGTGCAATCATCTTTTTTTATTGTAGTATGTGATGGAAGTGCTTGTTTTATTCCATCAATTAAAATAATAATAATAATAATATATATATATAATATATATAAATTATAAAGTCTAAAATTCAACAAATTCGAAATAGAACTTTTTTCCTAACCTTATCCCCTCTCTAAACTTTCCTATTTCAATGGAGCACCCTGACCCATTCAGTCACTTAAGATTATAATCTCAGTTATCCTTGACATTTGCCTCTGCCAAACTCCAATTTCTTATTGTGGACTTACAAAATATTATGGCTGGATGGGTCATGAGAAATCATCTAATCTACCTCTTCATATTTGCACACACCAAACACACACACACACACACACACACACACACACACATTCTGATGTCTAGAGATATGTACTGAGTTACCAGAAGACATATAGCCAGAAGACAATCAAGCTAAGACTCAACTCAGGTATTGATCTATTAGCTAAATGTTCTTACTAATAATACCATGTTTTCTCCCAAATTAGTTCTGAAGCTTTTTAGAAAATTCTACCTCTATAATATCTTTTCTATGTGCCCTTTCCATTCATACAATTATTACTCTATTTCGGGCTGTCATCACCTTTTTCCTGACCTGTTCTACAGCTTTCTAATTTATTTCCCCATTAACAATGTGTGGGGAAGCTAGACAACACATTGGATAGAGTACCAGGCCTTAGGTTATGAAAACTCATTTCTCTGAGTTCAAATGTGGCCTCAGATACTCACTATCTTGTAAACCTGGGCAAGTTCACTTAATCCTATTTGCTCCAGTTTCTTATCTGTGAAATGAGCTGGAAAAGAAAATGGCAAACCACTCCAGTGTCTCTGCCAAGAAGACCCTAAGTGGTGTCATGAAGAGTCAGACATGACGAAAATGACTGAGCAACAACAACTAACACTGTCTCCCCTTGCCAATCCATCTTTTACCAATTGCCAAAGGAATCCTGAGGCACAGCCTGAACATGTTACTCCTCTGAAAAGAATTTTCAATGGCTCCCTATTGCCTTTAGGATAAAATACAAATTTCTCAGCATGTCATTCAAAGTTGTTCAAAACCTGGTTCTAACCTATTTTTCCAAATGCATTTACCATTACACCATTTCAGCACTTGGTTGTTTCCAAACTCAACGTTTCCCATGGTTATGAAGTCTTCTCCTTGTGACTGTGATTGACATTGCTACTGATGTTGACACAAAATCATCTGTCTAACTCCAGGGTACTTAGAGCATTGGCTATTGTGTGAACATCATCTGTGGGACTTTGTGAGGAAAGGACAGACACACAGAGAGATGGACAGAGGGAGAAAGAGCAAGGAAGGAGAGAAGAATGGAAGGAAAGTTTGCAGTTTATCTATGTCTGTCCTAAACTATGGCACTCAGAATTGAATAAACAGATATGTGTGACCACAGATCTGAGTATGTTGGAATAGGATGAAATTATCCATTTTTACTCTTTGAAGTTATGCTTTTCTTTTTTTTTTTTAATAATTAATTAAATTTATTTATTTAACTTTTAACATTCATTTTCACATAATTTTGGGTTACAAATTTTCTCCCCTTTTATCCCCTCCCCCCCAAACACCAAGCATTCTAATTGCCCCTGTGACCAATCTGCTCTCTCTTCTATCATCCCTCTCTGCCCTTGTCTCTGTCTTCTCTTTTGTGCTGTAGGGACAGATAGCTTTCTATACCCTTTTACCTGTATTTCTTATTTCCTAGTAGTAAGAACATTACAGTTGATCCTAACACTTTGAGTTCCAACTTCTTTACCTCCCTCCCTCTCCACCCCTTCCCTTTGGAAGGCAAGCAATTCAATATAGGCCAAATCTGTGTAGTTTTGCAAATGACTTCCATAATAGTTGTGTTGTATAAGACTAACTATATTTCCCTCCATCCTATCCTGTCCCCCATTACTTCTATTCTCTTTTGATCCTATCCTCCCCATGACTGTCGACCTCGAATTGCATTCTCCTCCCCATGCCCTCCCTTCTATCATCCCCCCCACCCTGCTTGTCCCCTTATCCCCCACTTTCCTGTATTGTAAGATAGGTTTTCCTACCAAAATGAGTGTGCATTTTATTCTTTCCTTTAGTGGAATGTGATGAGAGTAGACTTCATGTTTTTTCTCACCTCCCCTCTTTATCCCTCCACTAATGAGTCTTTTGCTTGCCTCTTTTATGAGAGATAATTTGCCCCATTCAATTTCTCCCTTTCTCCTCCCAATATCTTTCTCTCTCACTGCTTGATTTCATTTTTTTTAAGATATGATCCCATCCTCTTCAATTCACTCTGTGCACTCTGTCTCTATGTATGTGTGCATGTGTGCATGTGTGTGTGTGTAATCTCACCCAGTACCCAGATACTGAAATGTTTCAAGAGTTACAAATATTGTCTTTCCATGTAGGAATGTAAACAGTTAAACTTTAGTAAGTCCCTTATGACTTCTCTTTGCTGTTCACCTTTTCATGGTTCTCTTCATTCTTGTGTTTGAAGGTCAAATTTTCTTTTCAGCTCTGGTCTTTTCATCAAGAATGCTTGAAAATCCTCTATTTCATTGAAAGACCAATTTTTTCCCCTGAAGTATTATACTCAGTTTTGCTGGGTAGGTGATTCTTGGTTTTAGTCCTAGTTCCTTTGACTTCTGGAATATCCTATTTCATGCCCTTCTATCCCTTAATGTAGAGGCTGCCAGATCTTGTGTTATCCTGATTGTATTTCCACAATACTTGAATTGTTTCTTTCTAGCTGCTTGCAATATTTTCTCCTTGACCTGGGAACTCTGGAATTTGGCCACAATGTTCCTAGGAGTTTCTCTTTTTGGATCTCTTTCAGGCGGTGTTCTGTGGATTCCTTGAATATTTATTTTGCCCTCTTGTTCTAGAATCTCAGGGCAGTTTTCCTTGATAATTTCATGAAAGATGATGTCTAGGCTCTTCTTTTGATCATGACTTTCAGGTAGTCCCAAAATTTTTAAATTGTCTCTCCTGGATCTATTTTCCAGGTCAGTTGTTTTTCCAATGAGATATTTCACATTATGTTCCATTTTTCCATTCTTTTGGTTTTCTATTGTGATATCATGCTTTCTCACAAAGTCCTTAGCCTCCATCTGTGCCATTCCAGTTTAGAAAGAACTATTTTCTTCAATGAGCTTTTGAATCTCCTTTTCCATTTGGCTAATTCTGCTTTTGAAAGCATTCTTCTCCTCATTGGCTTTTGGAACCTCTTTTGCCATTTGAGTTAGGCTATTTTTCAAGGTGTTAATATCTTCAATATTTTTTTGGGTCTCCTTTAGCAGGGAGCTGATCTGCTTTTCATGCTTTTCTTTCATCTCTCTCATTTCTCTTCCCAGTTTTTCCTCCACCTCTCTAAATTGATTTTCAAAATTCTTTTTGAGCTCTTCCATGGCCTGAGTCCATTGGGTGGGCTGGGACACAGAAGCCTTGATTTCTGTGTCTTTGCCTGATGGTAAGCATTGTTCTTCCTCATCAGAAAGGAAGGGAGGAAATGCCTGTTCGCCAAGAAAGTAACCTTCAATAGTTTTATTTCTTTTCCCTTTTCTGGGCATTTTCCCAGCCAGTGACTTGACCTCTGAATATTCTCCTCACACCCACCTTGCCTCCTGATCCTCTCAGCCAGCGTTTGGGGTCTGAGATTCAAATGCTGCTTCCAGCCTTAGGGCTTTTGGCGGGGGCAGGGCTGCTATTCAGTATAAGATTATGTTCAGGTGGTCAGGTCAGGGCAGGGCTGCCTCTCAGGCTCAGTTCCCTCAGGGGGTTTATGCACAGACCTTCCACAATGGATTCAGGCTCCCGCCTGCTTGGGGAGCCCTGGTCTGCAGCCGCCTCTCAGCTTCTACCTCCCGGGGGGGCCCAAATCATGGGGGCACCCCACTCCCCTCTTGACCCACCAAAGAGACTCTCTCACTGACCCCCATCACCTGTGGGCAGAGGGACCCGCGCGGCCGCTGGAGATCCTGTCCCCGAAGCCCGCTTGGATCTGTATCTCTCGGTGCCGTGGCCGCGGCCACAGCAGGTCCGGGCTGGGCTCCGCATCTGCAGCGCCACGGACCTTTTGTGAGAGGTTTGCAGGTCCCTCTGTGGGTGGAGGGACCCGCGTGGCCACTGGAGATCCCGTCCCCGAAGCCCACTCGGATCTTTTCCTCTTGGTGCCCCGGCCCCAACAGAGCTGCACTCAGCTCCCAGTCCTGGTGCCCAGTCCGCAGCGCGAAGGACCCCCCGCGAGAGGTTTGCAGGTCCCTCCGGAACAGAAATCTCCCTCACTCCAATGTTCTGTGGCCTCTGGGTGCAGAATTCGCCGTGAGTTGCTCCCCTGTAGCCGTTCTGTGGGTTGTGGGTTCGGAGCTATGTGTATGTGCGTCTTTCTACTCCACCATCTTGGCTCCGCCCTGAAGTTATGCTTTTCTTAATGTACCTTGAGATCACCTTAGTTTGTTTGTCTGGCTACCATATCAAACTCCTAATTCCTATTGATTTTTCAGGCTACTAAAATCCCCAGGTGAAAAGAATAGAGGCATTGATGGGCAGAAGAATAAGAGTTTTCCTACAGGTTAGCCACAAGGAAGTGTCCAACTAAGAGAATACTTTTTCGTCCATATCTTGTGGAGAGAATGAATTTCTTTGCATATATACATGTAAGATAAATATACGTGTATGTATTTATGTGCACATACATATATACCTATGTAATATATGTATATAAGCATATAAATTTTAGTGATATAAAATTTTATATAGGTGTATAAATTTTAGCAATTTAAAATAGTTACACAAATGCGTATTGATATAAAACATACATAATAAATATGTATATGTTTGTGTATGTATGTGTAGAGAAGGAGATAGCAAAACACTCTAGTATCTTTGCCAAGAAAACCCCAAATGAGGACACAAAGAGTCAGACATTACTCAATAGCAACAATGTATGTATATGCCATTTATTTATACATATGTAGTAGCTGTATAAATATATTTTTTAAATGTCTTGGCTCATGTATGATGATGATAGCAATCTGATTTGAGACCTGGTCCGTTCCTTTCTAAGAGAGGCCATGATTTTTGCTTTGTAGGTAGCAAGAAGAGGCCTTGGCTAAGTGCTTGTTCCTAACCTTTCCTACTTCCAAGAGGGGGCATTTGGCTAGAATCATATCTATCCATTAGTTTTTTGGAGGACACACTTCAGAGAAGGACAGAGGGGGAGTGAGAGACAAATTTTTGAATGTCTACCAAAGACCTTTACATTCTGATAAAGGAAGACAATACACAACTGAGCAGGTAGGGGAAAGAAGGGTTATGCTGATGTATTGGCTTGGCAAAAGATGTCTTAGAAGTGCTAGTAAGGCCTGGAATGAGCAAAACAAGAGCAAAGTTGGCCAAATAAAACCCATGATGGTTCTAGGTACGATTTTCCAGTAGAGAGGGAGCTAAGATTAGGGGAAGGACCTTGGAAGCCTCATGATTCAATCCTTTAAGTTTCTAAATGAGAAAAATGAAGAGCAGAGAAATTGTGATTACTCCAAGGTTTACCCCAACATACTTTTTAATAAAGACATGTCAGGAGAACAAGAAGCACTCAATTTTCATGTTCTGTGTCTGTGATGAAAATTCCTTGGCCCTAGTTATGTGTTCATAGCAGCTGTATGCTATTTTACTGGAGATGAAAGTGTTCTTCTGTTTGCTGTCTTTCTGATTCAGTGTTGGTTTTGTGAATGTAAATTGAAGGACTGGCTGGAAGGTGACTGAGTAGTAGAATATTAGTGGAATAGGCAATTTGGTCTCAGATAGAGGGAAAGCAGTAGAGCTTAGAAGGAAGAGATAACTGCAGACAAAAAGTTGAAACAAGAAAGATGAAAGAAGGACAAAGAGGGGACAAAGGGAAATGCAGTTTTAGAAAAGCAAAAAGGCTGAAGAAAACAAATTTAGGATATTTGGCTTATGTGGAAAACTTAAAAACAGCATTAATGAACAAGGGATTCTGATCAGGGAAGTAAGGAGAAATAGAACACCTAAGTCAGAGAACTGCTTAGGGACAGTAGTTTCAACCTTAGTCTAATGGTTGAGTATGGGTCCAATCACAAAAGGTCTTTGTTGTTTTCTCAAGAAAAGAGGAAAGAAGAAGAGGGGTAAGGAAGAAGTCTGAGGCACGTGTGCAGGTCAGAGGGTGGAAATGAAGTTGGAAATACGAGGCTAAAAGTAACATGAAGATAAAAATAAAAAACAACTTTAAAACTTTATCAAATCTGAGCAAAGCTAGACCCTGAAATTATGCTGTACATCTATCATCTGGCCACCTGTACATAGTTGCTATCGCTGGGATGCTTCATGTTGTTGTAAAGGAATTCTTCTACCTTAAATGACTGACTGAATGCTTGCTGGTTTGTATGACTCAGTATGGAGGAGTGGTGAGCTAGAAGAAAATGCTGTGCTTCTCAATGTCATAGCTTAAAAAAGAATTCCCTGATCATCCTTCCCCTCCCTCCCCACTCCCACCCCTATCCATTTTATCTCTTGTATGGTATCAGCCAAAGTAAACTGCAATAATTCTAGGGAGCTTTCAGGTGATATTTTGTCCCAATTCTAGTTTATCTATCAATTTAATGGCTCTAGTGCTGACCATGGCAAAATGAGGCTCATTAAATTGTCATCTAGCCCATCCTGAGTAAGTTTGCCTCTCCATAAGAAACCTGAGTTTGACCCTGAAGCTCACCAGCTATCAGTTGGGTTTGTGATTGAAAGTGATTACTACACAATGGACTAGACTGCCTCACTGTCAATGCCCATTGGGAAGGCCATAGGATTAATCAGATGGTTTGGGCCAGGGGCCAGCCATGCACAGGTATTACTCTATAGTCTCCAAGATGTAAGTTATGTGATTGTAATTACTTGGTGAGTACTTCTCTCTCTTCCCTATGCCCCTGATAGTTAGTAGGTAGGTTTTCTTCCATTTTACTAGTTGGGGAAATAATTGATTAGTAGTGGAGTCAGGCTCTCCCAGCCTAGGTGAGATAGGAACTTCTAGTCTCAAAACAAATGCACAAGAAAGCCCCAAATGGAGTCACAGAAAGTCAGACATGAATGAAAAATGCATTTAACAATCCTTAATTTTGAGCAGCTAATTGGCACAGTGGATATAGTGCTCAGCCTGGAGTCAGGAAGACCTAAGTTCAAATACAGCCTGAGAAAGTTATTAGCTGTGTGACTGTGGGCAAGTCCCTTAACCCTATTTTCCTCAGTCTCCTCATCTGTAAAATGAGCTGGGGAAGGAAATGACAAATCACTTCAGTACCTTTGCCAAGAAAATCAAAAATGGAGTCACAAACAATTAGAAACAACTGAAACAATTGAACAATAAATGTGTTTGTACACACACACACATAAAGCATTTTTCTGTGCATTTGTAGGTATATGCACTGTATATGCTATATGTATATACATGTAGCACTTAAAATAAACTATGTTGTCTTTTAACAAAAGATTTATACATATGACATAACATATCAAAATCAAAGAATCAGAGCATTTCAGAATTATAAGAGATCAGTAAAGGACATTCTCTTGAATGTTCTGCCAAACAAGAAAAGCTTTTATTACTATCTGTGGACCAGTCCAACTAAGTACAGATACTTAGTGATAAATTCATAGGAGATGGAAATCAATGAAATCAATCAATCAAATATTAATCAAGTGCTTGTTGTTTTTGTTCAGTTGTGTCTGACTTTGTGATCCCATTTAGGTTAAAGATACTGGAGTAGTGCTCAACTTCAACTCACATAAAAATGTATTTACAACCTGGACAGAGCAATCATGGATAGAAAACTTCATCACTGACCCTAGATTAGACAAAGTGAGAGATGAAGTTGAGGAACCAGTAAAATCTGAAGAAGGAAAAATTGATGAACCTCATCATTGAAAATCTTCACTCTATGAGAACTCCAGAAATTGCACTGTTTAATGAAAGGGATGACAAAACCAATCTGATAGCTCAAACAAATTTCAAAAGGAGATGGATATACTTCATTGGAATTCCAGAAATCCTTTTGTGAATTTGATAACATGAGTTTAACTTGCTGTCTGATTATGCCAAAATGGAGTAACTTTAAAAAAAAAGCTGGCATTTGCTAAATCCATCACAAATAAATGCATTCTCCCACAACATTTAACAGAAAGTGTAAAAACATTTTAGGACACAATAATTCACCATGTTAAGTAGCCTTATAATGAATGGTCAAATGACCCAAATATGTAGTAGAATATGTAGTAGAAGAAAAGTGGAGCTCTCAAGTAATATTCTCAAGGATAGGTGTTAGTGATTTAAGAGAACCATTGAAGATCTGAGAGAAGCACTAGGAGATTACATCAATTTATAGCTCCTAGTTATATACACCAGAAAAACTTGATTGTCATTTTCTCCAACCAAAATCAACAAGAAATATGCCAACAGGAATTTGGTAAGCTGAAGTATATCAGATGTCTAGATTCCATCAGTTTTCAGCTGGAAGCAAAAGTCAAAAAGCTAAAATTATACAAAGAGTTTAAGTAGCACAAAGAACAAAATCAATAATTCAAAGTTAATCAAAAATTCTGTTACATAGGCTTGGAAGAAGAGAACTTAGGAGCAAGAAAGAACTCGTGGGAGAAGATGTGAAAAATTTCTGGCCATCTATAAGGTCTCAATGAAAATATAAGTTGGTTTCAGTAAGAAGCTTGTATACTGTTGTTATAATCAATCACAAAATGGTTGTGTCAAGGGAGGTGTCTGAAACTCTGGCATCTCTACAAAACTGGAAAGTGATAGAGTTGGATAAAAGCCGTAATTACTGGTTGAAATCGGAGGTATGTTGGAACCAGCTTGTTTGCTTTGTGAGAGCTGATTGTTAAATTTTTAGTGTAAGCATTTATAATGCAGAAATAAGTGAATGCTACAAATCAAGGCTTCATTTATTGTTTTTTAGTTGTGTAGACTTAAGAAAGTGATGGGGAATACATTAATAATCTAGATTAAGTTTAAAAGAATCTTGTGCATTTCAGAGAGCCAGTTGTTAAACATTTTCTAACTGAGCCCCTGGTTCAAATGCTTCATAAAGCACTTTTCCTCCCAGACAAAATCATGACTCCACTTTTCCTAATGATGATGACACCAGTGATCCTTCCACATATGGACCACTTATATATTTACTAAGTTTGAATGGTCTTAGGAAGATTCTGAAGGTCACTTGGCAAGATAAGGTACCATACACTTAGGGTCCTTTCTCAAGCTGAACTGCCAAGCATTCAAACTCTACTACAGAGAGCTCAGTTCCAAAGGGCTGACCACCTTTTTCAAATGCCAAACGTACGTTTGCCTAAAAGACTGTTTTATGCAGAACAAGGCAAGCACTCACTTGGAGATCAGAAGAAACAATACAAGGGCACCCTCAAGGTCTCTGAAGAATTATGGAATTCATTGTGAGATATGGGAGACACTGGCACAGTTCTTCCCAGCATTGTGTACTTGTGTCAAAGAAGGTTTTGTACTCTATGAGCAACACAGAATTGCAGTAGCTCAAAAGAAATGAGAGACGCACAAAATTAGAGACATCTCCATTCCAAATGTTCATATGGTCTATTTGTGCTCAATCTGTGGTAGAGCCTTCTGAGTTTGTATTGGTTTGATCAGCCACAACTGGACACATTGTATCTTTGACCCCAATACAGTGATTTCATTTTGGTTCTCTTTGAGGACCTAAGACAACAACCAGCCAACTACATGCAAATCATTCACAGCTTATAGAATTTTTGAAAAATCTAGAAATACAAAAACCGATATATTAGCTAAGAACTTAAAAGGTCTACCAATAAGAACCAATAAGAATTAAAAAGCAATAGATTATGGATTCATGAATTATTGAACAAGTTACCTGAAAGTACAATACACATATGCTGCTTTTTTTTGATTGTTGCAAAACCTTTGACAATTTCACACTCGTGGCTTATTCATGTACCTCAGATATAGAAAATAGACTCAATGATAGTGAGAGCGATAGAGTATCTGATGACTTTATGGAAAGTTGTCTATTTAGAATATGACACCAACACATATATTCCAAGAACAAGTAATGTAAAATGTGACATTTTTTGATGGAACTTGTGGTTCTGTTTAACCTGAAATCAATTGATACCTCTCATAAACAGAACTAAATGTAGCCCCAAATGAAAGAAGCTGGATCAAAATATCATGATGTACATGGGGAGCATCTAATAATATGGATCCTCCAAAACACACATACACATATGCACACATACACATTAAAAACTTCTTAATCTGAAAAAGTTTTTTCATTTCATGGAATCTTTCTCTGATATTATCAAAACCTCATTTGGACTTGAGAAGTATAATATTAATAACATGAACTAGGGAAGTATCACATACACTAGGCATTTCACTTGAATTCCAACAGCACATTAATGAAGGCAATGTTTACAAATACCTTGGTATCCTTTTGGTAAAAATACATAAAACTGTCAAGGAGAAAGATGTAGATGAATACTTTAAGAGATGTACTGACATCCATCAATCAAATTGAACAGAAAGAACATGTGTAGTACACTTACGTAATTCCTAACTTAATGTACACTCTGAATTACAAAATGGGTCAAAACAGATTTGGTTAAAATTCTAAAAAATGTTGTGCAATATTACAAAAACAAAGGGCTCATCATGTAAAGGCAGTTAGTTATAGAAAGATAACTACTTGTCACCTTAAAGAAAAATGAAGATTAATAGAAGGTTATTGGAGTACATGATTAACAAGTCAAAAACCTCCAGAAATATTCACCATAAGCAAACATCATTTCACAAAGCTGAGTACAAAGGCCTGCCTACCAATGCTACAAATATTGTCCAAACTGGGCAATGACTTGAAAGAAATAGTTCAAACACACAGTACTCTGTGTACTTCAACTCCTCAAACTGAGGAGAATCTCAGTTCAGACAGGGAGAGGTCCTAGCTCAGTGACTGCTTAGAACTTCAGTCAGGGATTGCCAAGGGTGGAGTGGTGGATAAAGAGTTCAATGTGGAGTAAGATTGACTTGAGTTCAAATCCTACCTTAAATACTGTTTGATCCTAAGAAAATCACTTGAATACTCTTGTCATTTTTCTCATGTATAAAACATAAGAAGGTTGCTCTTCATAGCTTCTATGGTCCATTCCAGCTCTAAATCTATTGTCCTACAGTATAAGGGCAGGTAGATGGTGCAGTGGATAGAGTACGTGGCCTGGAGTCAGAAGGACCTGAAGTCAAATCCTGCCTCAGACACATACTAGTCGTGTGACCCTGGGCAAGTCACTTAACCCTGTTTGTCTCAGTTTTCTCATTTGTAGAATGACCTGAATAAGGAGATAGGATCACAGAGTCAGATGTGACTGAAAATGAAACAAGTAATATCATAGGAAGAGGAAAAGTGGACCATGATGGTGGCTGTGTGAGGAAAAAGAGGTAATTGATATGATAGCCGTATCTGTTGTGGTTAGAAGTAGTAAGATTTGATCAGTTATGTGGGGTCAGGGTGAAGAGTCTATAGCATTGAGGTTATGAGCCTGGGAGACAGGAAGAATGGAGGTGCCTTCAATAGAAATGGTTGGTTGGTTGGCTGTTGTCCTTTGTTCTCTAAGAGGACCAAAGTGACATCACTAGGCTGGAGTCAAGTTTCAATGTGTCCTACTGTGGCTGATTAGATCAATACGTACTTGGAATGCTCTGCCACAGGTTGGGCACAAATAGTCCGTGTGAACATTTGTGGTGGATATTTTAAATATGTGCATCCTGAGTTTCGTTTGAGCTGTTTTAATTCTACTTTGCTCACAGAACACAGTATCTTCTCTGATGTGGGCATGCCATGCTGAGTGGACCTGTGCCAATATCTCCCATGACATATAATCAACTTCAAAGTTGTTAAGCGAGATGTTGATAGTGTCCTTGTATTGCTTTTTCTGACCACCATGAGAATGCTGGTCCTGTGTGAGTTCTTCTTAAAACAGTCTTTTTGACAAGCATACGTTTTGCTTTGGAGCAACATGGCTAGCCCATCAGTCGCAGTCTCTGAAACACAGTTTGAATGCTTGGCAGGTTAGCTCAAGTAAGGACCTCAGCGTCCATGACCTTATCTTGCTAGGTGATCTTCAGAATCTTCCTAAGACAATTCAAATGGAAACTATTCAGTTTCCTGACCTGGCACTGGTAAACTATCCAGGTTTCACAAGCATACAACAATGAGGTCAGCACATCAGCTCTGCAGACTTTCAGTTTGGTATTAGTCAGCCTAATACCTCTTCTCTCTAATACTTTCCTTCAGAGCCTCCTAAACACTGAGCTAGCTCTGGCAATGTGCGCATCAACCTCATTATCAATATGTACATCCCTGGAAAGTACACTACCAAGGTAAATGAACTTATCTACAGCATTCAAAACTTCTCCATTTGCTGTAACAGATGGTTACACATATGGATGATGTGGTGGTGGCTGATGGAGTGTTTGCATTTTCTTGGTGCTAATTGTTAGCACAAGCAGCAGAGAACTGATCCATACTTTGTTCTGTCTCAGCTTCAGAGGCTGCATTGAGTGCACAATCATTTGAAAATAGCAAATCAGAAAAGTTTCAATAGATTTAGGGATATTGGGAAGAGGGTTAGGTTTAGAGGAAAAGATAATGCCTTTTGTTTTGTATATACTGAGTTTGGGATGTCTCTAGGACATCCAAGTTGAAGGGAATATGATATTGCTCAGTCTATACAATCATGTACTTCAGATTTTCATTGTTGTTCAGTCATTTCAGTCATGTCCAATTCTTCATGACCTCATTTGGGGTTTTCTCGGCAAAGACACTGAAGTGGTTTGCCATTTCCTTCTCCAGCTCATTTTGCAGATGGGGACACTGAAGCAAATAGAGTTAAGTGACTTGCCAAGGGTCACACAGCTAGTATACGTCTGAGGCTGAATTGAACATCAGGTCTTCCTGACTTCAGATCCAATACTCTATTTTGCTATCTAGTTGTCCCATTCAGCAGATCACAGGAAAATTAGGCCCATTCAACCTGTGACCAGGCTAGCTTATAATATTACAGAAGAAAAAAATGCTTCAAAAGTTGTTACACATATAGCTAGATAATTATCCTGTTTATCTATATAATTTGTGCCTTACATGTAATTACATAAATTTATGAATACTTGTCTTGTTTACTGTATATATCTATTATGTTTATTTTTGATGTTTGCTTGCTTATGTACCAGTATTATACAAACATTGCAGTTATATTTGCCTGTGAGTAATGTGTTCTTGGGCTATTTGTTTATTTCCAGTAATGCTTAGGTATGCTGATCATTATGTAGGCCTAGTGATATTGTTTATTTAAACTTTTGTTATTGTGATGAATTCTCATTTGCTTCTGTACTGCAGATTCGCATTTATTATAGTGAAATATATGTGCAGTATTTTTGGCATGTAATTTATACATCTAACCATTGAAGCAGTTTTAGAGGATGAAGCTGATATTGCTCTCTCCAAAGCTACTATGACTTTCATGAAGTGCCATATCTAATGGCCTTTCCCCAATCTTTGTCATTCCTGATTTTTTGGAGCATTTAGCACTGTTGGCTACTTCATCCTTCTGCATACTTTTTATTCTGGGCCTTTTGGCCTATGCTCTTACCTGGATCTCCTCCTAATTGTATAACCATTGCTTCCCAATCGTTGCTGGATTTCACTTAGTTTCTGCTTTAACTGTAGGTCGCCCTAAGGTTCTGTTGGCCTTTTCCATCTGTATTCTCTTATTTGGTGATCTCATCATTTTCTGTGGGTTTAGTTATCATCTCTATATAAATAATTCTCACATCTATGTATCCTTGATCTGTTTTCTCTCCTCACTCTTGTCTCTCTCCTGAACTCTGGTCCTGCCTTGTCAGCTGTCTATTGGACATTTTGAAAGGGATGTCCTGCAGGTATCTCAAGCCTAGCATGTCCAAAACAGAGTGAATATATTATCTTTTCCCCAAACCCACCCTTCTTCTGAACTGTTTTGTTACTGTTAAGGGAGCCATCATCTTCCCAGTCACCCAAGTTAATCTCTTTAGTGTCATTTTCAACCCCTCACTCTTGGTTACCCTAGGACCCCATCAATTGCCAGATCTTGTAATTTCTTTCTTTATAACATGTCTTATATTCAACCCTTTCTTTCCACTTACACAGCCACCAACCTAGGTCAGGCTGTCATCATTTCTTGACTCAACTATTTCAATAACCTCCTAATTAATTTCTTGCTTCAATCTTTCCCCTTTCCAATCCATCTCCCATAAGCTGCCCAAGTGATTTTTACTGAACTAGAAGTTGGGCAGACCCTCCCATCCCTTAAAACTTCAATGACTCTCTCTTATTTGTAGGATCAAAATTAAACCTTTCCGTTTCCCTTCCTATGTTTTTAGTCTTCTTACATGTCACTTCCATCCATGGTCCAGATATACTGGCTTACTTATTACTCATCACCCACTATACTGTAGCTCCTTTCTTAAAGCCATTTTGTTGGCTGTTCCTCATGCCTGGAATGTTCACTCACCTTGCTTCCTCTTCTTAGAACTCCTGTCTTCCTTCAAGACTCACTTCAATTTCCTTTGGCTGTAAGAAGTGTTTTCTGGGGAGAGAAATTATTTTACTATTATGTTAGTAACCAGTTATTATGTTGGGATTCAGGCTTTTCTCCTTTATTTCATCATTTAAGCCCCAAATTCTATAAAAAGTCAGTCTCTGAAGGACATGGCTGATTGATGAGATTGTCCAAGCCCTCAAAGAAACATGCTCTTCAAAATGCTACTACAAATGTGAGAGCCTTATGCAGTAACCAATGAGTGAACATACTCTAGGAGGAACTAATTTATGTCAGTCTATACTTTCTTGCTATGAACAAAGCCAGAAAAGAAAATAAAGTTCCAGCTCAGTGGAAAGATGACTTAGCTGTTCTCTTTGTAGAAGAAAATAAAGTTGGTGGAATTGGTTTCATTATCTAGAAGACAAAGCAGCAAAATATATTCTTGTGCTTTTAGGTCATCAAAAATAAAACAGATCAAGATGCAAAAAATAATAGAAAAGAAAAATGTTCATTTCTCTAATTATTAGTGGTTTGCAACTAATTTATATAACTATGACACGAGGTTCCTCCTTTGACAACTACCTTAAATAATTTATCATTTGTACAACTACTGAAGAGGGTTAAGAGTTATTTAATTTCTTAAAAATATTTAGAGTAGGAGGCAAGATGGTGGGGTAGATCTAGGAACTCAGCTGAGCTCTCCCTATATTCCCTTCCAAACAACTTTAAAATAACACCTCAAAGAGAATTCTGGAGCAACAGAGCCAACAAAAGTTCAGGGTGAGATATTTTTTCCAGTTTAAGGCAACTTAGGAGTTGGCAGGAGAGGTCTGTGACACTAGGAGCCAACCTGGAGCAACCTGGACTGCATGCAATGTCAGCACCAGTGTCAGACCTTGGAGGCTTTTTTGCAACATGAAATATGTTTTACATAATTTTACATATATAATTAATATTACATTCTTTGTTTTCACAATGGGTGGGAGAGGAATGGGTAGGAGGATGAGAATTCAGAACTCAATATATATGTATGTATATATGTATTTTTAAATTATTTTGTTATTTAAATTATTTTAAGTTTTCGACATTTATTTCTACAAAATTTTGAGTTCCAAATTTTCTCCCCATCTTTCCCCTCTCCCCACCCCAAAATGCTAAGCATTCTGAATTCCTCTTTCAACCAATCTGCCCTCCCTTCTAACACCCCTCCCTTACCTTAACCCCATCTTCTCTTTTGTCCTGTAGGGCAAGATAAATTTCTGTACCCTATTACCTGCATTTCTTATTTCCCAGTTGTATGGAAGAACAATTCTCAAAAATGTTCCTAAAACTTTGAGTTCCAACTTCTCTTCCTTCCTCTCTCCCCACCCATCCCCACTGAGAAGGCACGCAATTCAATATAAGCTATACATGTGTCGTTTTGCAAATGACTTCCATAACAGTCATGTTGTGTAAGACTAACTATATTTCTCTCCATCCTATCCTGCCCCTCATTTGTTCTATTCTCTCTTTTGACCTTGTCCCTCCCCAAGAGTGTTTACTTCTAATTGCTCCCTCCTCCCATTTGCCCTCCTTTCCATCATCTCTCCCACCCTGCTTATCCCCTTCTCCCTTACTTTCCTGTAGTGTAAGATAGGTTTTCATATCAAATTTGGTGTGCATGTTTTTCCTTCCTTGAGCCAAATGTGATGAGAGTAAGCTTCATTTTTTCTCTCTCATCTTCTCCCTTTTCCCCTCCATTGAAAAAGTTTTTTCTTGCCTCTTTTATGAGAGATAATTTGCCCCATTCCATTTCTCTTTTTCTCCTCCCAATATATTCCTCTCTCACCCCTTAATTTTATTTTTTTAGATATCATCCCTTCCTATTCAACTCACCCTGTGCTCTCTCTGTCTCTCTCTCTGTCTCTGTGTGTGTGTGTGTATATATATATATAATATATATATATATAATATATATATATATGTACATATATGTATATATATGTATATATGGATGTATATATATGTATATATATGTGTGTGTGTGTGTGTGTGTGTGTGTATAATCTCACCAACTACCCAGATACTGAGAAAAGTGTCAAGAGTTACAAATATTATCTTTCCATGTAGGAATGTAAACAGTTCAACTTGAGTGAGTCTTTTGTGATTTCTCTTTCCTGTTTAACTTTTCATGCTTCTCTTGATTCTTGTGTTTGAAAGTCAAATTTTCTTTTCAGCAAGAATTCTTGAAAGTTCTCTATTTCATTGAAAGACCATGGATGATTCTTGGTTTTAATCCTTGTTCCTTTGACTTCTGGAATATCATATTCCAAGCCCTTTGATCCCTTAATGTAGAAGATAATAGATCTTGTGTTATACTGATTGTATTTCCACAATACTCAAACTGTTTCATTCTTACTGCTTGCAATATTTTCTACTTGACCTGGGAACTCTGGAATTTGGCTACAATGTTTGTAGGAGTTTCTCTCTTTGAATCTTTTTCAGGAGGTGATTGGTGGACTCTTTAAATATTTATTTTGCCCTCAGGTTCTAGAATATCAGGGAAGTTTTCCTTGATAATTTCATGAAAGATGATGTTTGGTCTCTTTTTTTGATCATGGCTTTCAGGTAGTCCCATAATTTTTAATTGTCTCTCCTGGATCTATTTTCCAGGTCAATTGTTTTTCCCATGAGACATTTCACATGATCTCCCATTTTTTCATTCTTTTGGTTTTGTTTTGTGATTTCTTGGTTTCTCATAAAGTCATTAGCTTCCATCTGTTCCATTCTAATTTTTAAATAACTGTTTTCTTCAGTGAGATTTTGAACCTCCTTTTCCATTTGACTAATTCTGCTTTTTAAAGCATTCTTCTCCTCATTGACTTTTTGAAGCTCTTTTGCCAACTGAGTTAGCCTATTTTTAAAGGTACTATTTTCTTCAGCATTTTTTGGGGTCTCCTTTAGCAAGCAATTGACTCACTTTTCATGATTTTCTTGCATCTCTCTCATTTCTCTTCCCAATTTTTTCCTTCACTTGTCTTACTTGATTTTCAAAATCCTTTTTGAGCTCTTCCATGGCCTGAGATGACTGAATATTTGTTTTGGATGTTTGGGATGCAGAAGCCTTGACTTTTATGTTTTCCCCTGATGGCAAGCATTGTTCTTCCTCATCTGAAACGATGGGAGAAAATACCTGTTGACCAAAAAAAGTAACCTTCTATAGTCTTATTTTTTCCCCTTTTTTGGGCATATTCCCAACCAGTTACTTGACTTTTGGGTCCTTTGTCAAGAGTAGGGCATACTCTAATTGCCTATAAGATCTCAATTCCTCCAAGGTGGCACAATCAAGCCTGCACACTAGTCTGGGAGCAATCAGAAACTTTTCTGCCAAGAATCTGAAAGTCGTCAAATTCCTCTCCATAACCTCCCCCAGTTCTGCCACGCATGTGCTCAAGCTGCTCAGTTCTCCCAGGGGCTTTAGGGTGAGGTCTCCAACAACGGAAGCTGGCTTCTGCCTGCCTTGGCTGTCACCACCCCTAGTGCTGCTGCTTCCTCTGCTGCCACCGCCTGAGTCAGGAGCTAGGGGAGGACCCTGCTCCCTTCTCACCCAACTGAAAAAAAACCCCTCACTGACCTTTGGTGCCTGTGGGTTGAGGGATCTGCGAACCTCTGCTGCTGGTGGGGATCCCGCCCCCACGACCTTCCCTTCTATCACTACTCCTCTCTCATCTGCTTCCTCCCTACTTTCGTGTAGGGTAAGATAGATTTCCATATCCAATTGAATGTGTATGTTACTCCCTCCTTGTTCCAATTCCAGTGAGAGTAAGGTTCATTCATTCGCTCTTACTTTCTCCTTCTTCCCCTCCATTGTAAAAGCTTTTTCTTGCTTCTTTTATGTGAGATAATTTACCCCATTCTTCCTCTCCTTTCTCCTTCTCCCAGTATATTCCTCTCTCTTACCCCTTACATTTTTTTAGATATCAACCCTTCATATTCAACTCACCCTGTGCCCACTGTCATACATATGTGAATGTATATATATATATATATATATATATATATATATATATATATATATATATATATATATATATATATATATATATATATATATATATATATATACACACATAGTTATGTATGTAAACATATATATTCCCTCCAACTACCTGAACAATGAGAAAGGTTTCATGAGTTACAAATATCATCTTTCTGTGTAGGAATGCAAACAGTTCAACTTTAATAAGTCCCTTATGATTTCTCTTTCCTCTTTACTTTTTTATACTTCTCTTGAGTCTTGTATTTGAAAGTCAGATTTTCTCTTCAGCTCTGATCTTTTCATCAAGAGGACTTGAAAGTCTTCTATTTCACTGAATATCAATTTTTTCCCCTGAGGGATTATACTCAGTTGTTCTGGGTAGATGATTCTTAGTTTTAATCCTAGCTCCTTTGACCTCCAGAATATCATATTCCAAGCCCTCTAATCCCTTAATGTAGAAGCTGCTAAATCCTATGTTATCCTGATTGTATTTTCACAATATTTGAATTGTTTCTTTCTGACTGCTTGCAATATTTCTCCTTGACCTGAAAACTCTGGAATTTGACTATAATATTCCTGGGAGCTTTCGTTCTGGAATCTCTTTCAGGAGGTGATCGATGGATTCTTTCCATTTCTATTTTACTCTCTGGTTCTAGAATATTAGGGAAGTTTTCCTTGATAATTTCTTGAAAGATGATGTCTAGGCTCATTTTTTCTTGATCATGATTTTCAGGTAGTTTAATAATTTTTAAAATGACTCTCCTGGATCTATTTTCTAGATCAGTTGTTTTCCCAATGAGATACTTCACATTGTCTCCTATTTTTTCATTCTTTTGGTTTTGTTTTATATTTTCTTGGTTTCTCATAAAGTCATTAGCTTCCATTTACTCCACTCTAATTTTTAAGGAATTATTTTCTTCAGTGAGTTTTTGGATCTTTTTTTTCATTTGGCCAACTCTCTTTCTTAAGGTATTCTTCTCCTTATTGTCTTTTTGGACCTCTGTTGCCATTTCGGTTGTCTATTTTTAAAGATGTTATTTTCTTCATCATTTTTCCGGGGTCTCTTTTAGCAAACTGTTGACTCATTTTTCATGATTTTCTTGAGTCACTCTCATTTCTCTTTCCAATTTTTCCTCTACTTCTCTTACCTGATTTTCAAAATCCTTTTTGATTTCTTTCATGGCCAATTCATATTTTTCTTGAAAGCTTTGGATATAGAAACTTTGACTTTGTTTTCTTTTTCTGAGTGTCTATTTTGATCTTCTTTATTACAAAAGTAAATTTCTATAGTCTGAGTTTTTTTCTGCTGTTTGTTCATTTTCCCAGTTGATTATTCGACTTTTTAACTCTTTGCTAATGTAGAGTTCTGCTTCCAGTGTGGAGGGTGTACTCTTCCAAGCTTCAGGCGTTTATTGCAGCTGTTCTCAGAGATACTTCTTGGGACATATAAGTTTTCAGTTCCTCCAAGTTGGTATGATCAAAGGGGAAGTGTTTACTCCTCTCCTGGCCGGTACTCTGGTCATTGAATGACCACATGTGCTCTTTTCTGCCATGGAACTGTGAGGAAAGTCCCCTCTCCATTGCTACCACAAGATGTGCTTACACCATTGCTTCTCCTCACCCCAGGAGTATCAGCCAGGACTGAGACCCAAATCCAAGTATGACCAAAGCACAGAATCCTGTCTCAGTGTCAGCAATGTAATCTCCTTCTGATCAATTTTTTGATACCCTTAACATCTGTGGGCTGAGAGCCTTGGAAGCAGTTGTGGACACTGTTGGTTCCATCACCATCCCAGGATTTTCTTGGGTCTGGGGCTGGATTATGCTTCTCTCTTATCTTGGTCTGACAGCCTTTTCCTACTGACCTTCTGAGTTGTCTTTGGTATTTTTTGGTTGAGAAGTCTGGAAATGGCCACAGCTACCTGGAATTCAGTCCCCTGAGGCCCACTCTGGGTTCTCTGGGACCCTGTCTGTTCTGATGTGTCTTCTGCTGGACTTCATTTTTCTCCTAGCCCAGTGCAACAGACCTTTCCTGTCAATCTTTCAGGTTGTCTTGGCCAGGGAATTTGTTAGGGCCTCTTGCTCAAGAATTTGTTTAGAGTTATTTTTTGAAAGGGAGGAGCCAAGATGGCGGAGTAGAAAGATACACATATGCTAGCCCCGAAACCACAGCCCATAAAATATCTGTAAAGAAGAACTCCCAACAAATTCTGGAGCAGCAGAAGCCACAGAACAATGGAGTGGAAGAGATTTCTGTTCCAGAGAGCCCTGAAAAACCGATACTAAAGGTCCATCATGCCCTGGACCCAGAGCAGAGCCTAGCCCTGTCTTGGCCGCACAGCACTGAGAGGAGCAGAATGGAGCAGGCTTCAGGGATGGAACCTCCAGCAGCCACACGGGTCTCTCCACCCACAGGTGCCAAAGGTAGGTGGGAGGGTCTTTTCGGCTTATCAAGAGGGGAGTGAAGGGTAGCCATGACTCAGGCCCCCTCAGGAGGCAGCAGCAGAGCTGGCAGCGGACTGGGGCTCCCAAAGCAGGCAGGAGCCCAGATCCATTGTTGAAGGTCTCCACATAAACCCCCTGTGGGAACTGAGCCCCGAGTGGCGGCCCTGCCCCCACCTGAGCAGCTAAACTTAATCTCACACTGAATAGCAGCCCTGCCCCCTCCCAAAGCCCTGAGGCTGGGGAGCAGCATTTGAGTCTCAGACCCCAAACCCTGGCTGGGTGGATCTGGAGGCCTGGTGGGTGTGGAGAGAACACTCAGAAGTCAAGTAACTGGCTGGGAAAATGCCCAGAAAAGGGGGAAAAAAATAAGACCAGAGAAGGTTACTTTCTTGGTGAACAGATACCTCCTCCCTTCCTTTCTGATGAGGAAGAACAAGGCTTACCATCAAGGAAAGACATAGAAATCAAGGCTTTTGTATCCCAAACGTCCAAAATAAATATTCAGTGGGCTCGGGCCATGGAAGAGCTCAAAAAGGATTTTGAAAATCAAGTTAGAGAGGTGGAGGAAAAACTGGGAAGAGAAATGAGAGAGATGCAAGAAAAGCATGAAAAGCAGGTCAACACCTTGTTAAAGGAGACCCAAAAAAATGCTGAGGAAAATAACACCTTGAAAAATAGGCTAACTCAATTGGCAAAAGAGGTGCAAAAAGCCAATGAGGAGAAGAATGCTTTCAAAAGCAAAATTAGCCAAATGGAAAAGGAAGTTCAAAAGATTACTGAAGAAAATAGTTCTTTCAAAATTAGAGTGGAACAGATGGAGGCTAAGGACTTTATGAGAAACCAAGAAATCACAAAACAAAACCAAAAGAATGAAAAAATGGAAAAGAATGTGAAATATCTCATTGGAAAAACAACTGACCTGGAAAATAGATCCAGCAGAGACAATTTAAAAATTATGGGACTGCCCGAAAGCCATGATCAAAAAAAGAGCTTAGACATCATCTTTCATGAAATTATCAAGGAAAACTGCCCTGAGATTCTAGAACCAGAGGGCAAAATAAATATTGAAACAATCCACTGATCACCACCTGAAAGAGATCCAAAAAGAGAAACTCCTAGGAACATTGTGGCCAAATTCCAGAGTTCCCAGGTCAAGGAGAAAATATTGCAAGCAGCTAGAAAGAAACAATTCAAGTATTGTGGAAATGCAATCAGGATAACACAAGATCTAGCAGCTTCTACATTAAGGGATTGAAGGGTGTGGAATATGATATTCCAGAAATCAGAGGAACTAGGACTAAAACAAAGAATCACCTACCCAGCAAAACTGAGTATAATACTTCAGGGGAAAAAATGATCTTTGAATGAAATAGAGGGCTTTCAAGCATTCTTGATGAAAAGACCAGAGCTGAAAAGAAAATTTGACCTTCAAGCACAAGAATGAAGAGAAGTATGGAAAGGTAAACAGCAAAGAGAAATATTAAGGGACTTACTAAAGCTGAACTGTTTACATTCCTGCATGGAAAGACAATATTTGTAACTCTTGAAACTTTTCAGTATCTGGGTAGTGGGTGGGATTACACACACACACACACACACACACACACACACACACACAGCACAGAGTGAATTGAATAGGATGGGATCATATCTTAAAAAAATGAAATTAAGCGGCAAAAGAAATATATTGGGAGGAGAAAGGGAGAAATGGAATGGGGCAAATTATCTCTCATAAAAGAGGCAAGCAAAAGACTCATTAGTGGAGGGATAAAGAGGGGAGGTGAGAGAAAAACATGAAGTTCACTCTCACCACATTCCACTAAAGGAAGGAATAAAATGCACACTCATTTTGGTATGAAAACCTATCTTACAATACAGGAAAGTGGGGAAGAAGGGGATAAGCAGGGTGGGGGGGATGATGGAAGGGAGGGCAATGGGAGAAGGGAGCAATTTGAAGTCAACACTCTTGGGGAGGGACAGGATCAAAAGACAGAATAGAAGCACTGGGGGGCAGGATAGGATGGAGGGAAATATAGTTAGCCTTACACAACATGACTATTATGGAAGTCATTTGCAAAACTACACAGATATGGCCTACATTGAATTGCTTGCCTTCCAAAGGGAATGGATGGGGAGGGAGAGATGAAGAGAAGTTGGAACTCAAAGTTTTAGGAACAACTGCTGAGTTCTGTTCCTGCTACTAGGAAATAAGTAATACAGGTAAAGGGGTATAGAAAGTTATCTGGCCCTACAGGAGAAAAGAGAAGATGGGGACAAGGGAAGGAAGGGATGATAGAAGACAGGGCAGATTGGTGAGAGGGGCAATTAGAATGCTTGGTGTTTTGGGGTGGGGGGAGGGGACAAATGGGGAGAAAATTTGGAACCCAAAATTTTGTGAAAATGAACGTTAAAAGTTAAATAAATAAATTTAAAGTAAAAAAGGGTTACTTTTTATAGGTATTTGGAGAGATTTGGAGGACAACTCAGGCACATCCCTGTCTTTACTCTGTTGTTTTGGCTCAATGCCCTTTCTATTTTTAAAATTTTTGGTGGCAGAGATTGGTAATTCATAAAGATATATTATATAGGTACACACACATATGTGTGTGTACATATCTTTGCATATATGTATGGAGAGAGAAAGATGGACAGGGAAGAGAGAGAGAGAGAGAGAGAGAGAGAGAGAGAGAGAGAGAGAGAGAGAGAGAGAGAGAGAGAGAGAGAGAGAGAGACTTTGTAATAAGCTTCCTGACACCTCTGAGTACAAACATTCCTGACTTCTGTAGCAGATATGCTCTGTTTCAGAAGGTGCTTTCAGGGGCTTCATTTCCACTGCTTAATCAGAATCACCAGCATGGAGGAATCTTTAGTGTTTCTTTATATAGCAACAGACTTTCTGTTTCCCAGAACAGAAGGAGGAGGAAGTAGGAGAGGAAGTATATTTCAGAAAGAACAGTGGATTTGGTTCCAAAGGACCTGGGTTTGAATTATAGTTAGACCATTTGAAATCTGTTCACCATTTGAAATACTTCCCTCCTTGAGCTTTCATTTCCACATTTGAAAAATGAGAGATTTGGACTAGATGTCCTCTGAAGTTTCAACTGGCTCTTAATTCATCATGCTATTATCTATTGGTGTGGCAGCATCTAGGCACAAGAGATTATTTAGAGATTATTTAGAACTTTACATCCTTGTGGTTTCTCCTGTGAAGGGTTGTAGATGGTATCATATGAAGGGGAACTGAGTTAATGAAACAAATTGTGAATAAAATATATTTTAAAGTAAGAAGGTTAAATTTCTTTTTAAATGAGAGCCAATATGGTAGATAAAGACCTGGGTTCTAGCAGTACCTCTTCTTACCCAGACTTGCTATGTAACCTTTTAGTATTTTAGGAAACTTTCCAAAACTCTAAGCTGAAGAGAATTTGCCAAGCTACCTGCATTTGGAAAGAGAGTTTCCTCATTCCAGAGTTTCCTATTCCCGTGAAACCACAAGACCATTCTTTAACCATTGTAAACCATTCTGTGGAAATTTTTTACTTTTTTTTTTACTTTTGGGAAGGTCAGCATCCCTCTTTTTGAAACTGTTACGGTCAGGTCCTGTGTGTTTACAAAAAGCTTTATTTTTAATTTTTTAAATATACTTTTTATTTTGTGAGACAGATTTCTGTTTCAGAAGTGAATGAATTAGGAGTTTACAATCTTGTCAGGGAAAACAACATGGAAACAAAATACACAAGTTGAAAGTCCTTTGGGAGACCATGTCCCAGCCACACACAACCATTTTTTAGAACTCTTGCTTGCCAATACATCAAGATGATGTTTTTATCTAACTCAAATTCTTGTAGCCAAAACTCCAGATCTGGCCTTTCTCCACTTGGTCCTTTTCCTCTTTTTAGAGGGAACTCAGACATGTAGTGGATAGAGACCTGGACTCAATATTAAAATAAATGTGAATTTGAGTCTTGTTTCAGGTACTTCCTACCTGAAAGACCTTGGAAAAGTCAGATAATTCCTACCTGAAGGGCCTTTCTCAGCATGAATTTCCTTGACCAAAAATTGGGATTAATAATGGCACCTCTCTCAGAGTGTTGAGGGCAGAGGTAGAAGAGTTGGTTCAAATTTGAAAGAATTCGCTTAGACCTCTTTAGCTAATGGAAGATTTCTTTATTGACACAAAAACACACAGACCTGATATTAGCAATGAACTAAACAAAGACACTCATATAGGGAAAGAACCAAACTTATATAGACAGAAAGGATGAAATTTTTAGGGTTTCTAACGGGAGTTGGAGATTTAGGGACAGGATAAGAAAGATACATGACACAAGATAAGGGAGAAAGGGAAAACTTTACAATCCAAGATGAGAGGAAACAAGGAATTTTATAGTCCAGGATAAGGGGGAAGTTTTATGGTATTTCAAGATAAGGGGAAGAGACTGCAGGATGCCCTCAAGCTCAGTAGGGGTGTCACAAGATACTGAAAAAGCAACCCTTAATATTAGCACTTAAGGTACTTTTGTATCCACACCAAGAAGCTGTGAGGTTTAAAAGTGATGATACAGGTCAGTTATCAATAATTTATTAAGTGCTTACTGTCAGCTGTAGTGTTCAGAAAAAAAGAAACAAATAGACAAAAATGTTCTGCTAACTTTAGAGTGCTATGCAGACATTATTTGTTTGTTGTTGTTGTTGTTGTTGTTTTTTTGAGGGGAGAAGGCAAGGCAATTTAGGTTAAGTGACTTGCCTAAGCTCACATAGCTAGTGTGGGACTGGATTTGAACTCAGGTCCTCCTGACTCCAGGGCTGGTGCTCTGTCCATTGCAACACCTACCTGCCTATTATTATTTTTGATATATATTGTGTTTCGTGTCGCATCTTTCACTTGTTTTCTTCCTTGCTCTTAACTCTTCTGCCCAGTTCTCAGTCTGGGTTACTTTGTGCCCTGTCTGAGTTTCATCTACATGGGTTTGTCTCCATTCCTTTCTTCCCTTCCTCAATAAACTCAAAGGGAAAAGTGGAGGAATTAGGTGGAGTTACTGGGTTCATTCACAGTCATGTTATAGCTTTATGTGACACAGTGAATGGAGTTCTAGACCTGGAATCAGGAAGACATGAGCTCAAGTTTGGCCTTAGGCATATAGTAGCTGTATGACCCTGGGCTAGTCATGACATCTGTCTGCCTCACTTTCCTTATCTGTAAAGTGGGGATAATAAAAGGATTTACTTCCTAGAGCTGTGATCAAATAAGATAATATTTTTTGCGAGGGCAGAGCCAAAATAGCAGAGTAGAAGCAGGGACCTACCTGAGCTTCCCATAAGCCCTCAAAATACTTGTAAAAATGATTCTAAACAAATTATAGGGCAGCAGAAGCCACAAGATGACAGAGTGAAACAGATTTCCAACCTAAGACAAACTGGGAGGCTGACAGGAAGAATCTATTGCACCAGGCTTGGAGTGGAGCACTGCCCAGAGTGGGCCATGCCAGCACTGACAGGACTGAAGCAGGCCTCAGGGCGCTGAATCATTGGTAGCTGTAGTGGTTTCCAGACTTCTCAATCTACAAACACCAAAGACAGCTTCAAAGGTCAGTGGGAAAGCTCTCTCACCTGGATGAGAGAGGAATGTGGTCTGGTTCCAGCTCCAGTCCCAGCCCCAGAGCAGTGGCAGCAACAGCTGCAGCAGTGGTTGCTTCTGGAACTCTGGGTCACAATCCTGAGTAATAGTGGTGCTGTGGCAAGGAGGAGTGCTGGTGTGGTAGAGTTGGTGGTGGCTGTGGAGAGGGAAACCTACTCACAGTTTCAGGGCAGAAAAGAGTGCTTGTGATTGCTCTAAGATCAGAGTACAGGTCAGAAGAGGAGTAACACCTCTCCTTTGATCATACCACTTTGGAGGAATTGAGAATTTACAGGTCCCTAGAGATATCTCTGAAAACAGCTGCACAAAACCCCTGAAACTTAGGGCAGTACACCCTCCACTTAACAGAGGTCAAAACTCAAGTGACTGACTGGGAAATGACCAAAAGGGGGAAAAATAAGACAATACAAGTTTACTGTCTTGGTGAAAAAGTCTTTTCTTATGATGAGGAAGATCAAAACCTGCAACCAGAGGAAGACAACAAGGTCAAGGCTCCTACATCCAAAGCTTCTAAGAACAATATGAAATAGTGTCAGACCATGGAAGATCTCAAAAAGGATTTTGAAAATCAAGTAAGATAAGTTGAGGAAAACTGGGAAGAGAGATGAGAACAATGCAAGGAAATCATGAAAAATTAGTCAACAGCTTGCTAAAGGAGACCCCCAAAATACTGACAAAAATAACACCTTTAAAAATAGACTAACCCACAGGCAAAAGAGATCCAAAAAGTCAATGAGGAGAAGAATACCTTAAAAATAGAATTGCCCAAATGATAAAGGAGGTCCAAATGCTCACTGAAGAAAATAATTCCTTCAAAATTAGAATGGAGCAAATTAAAGCTAATGATTTTTATGAGAAATCAATAAATTATAAAACAAAATAAAAAGAATGAAAAAATAGAAGACTGTGAAATATCTCATTGGAAAAACAAGTGACCTGAAAAATGGATTCAGTAGAAATTATTTTAAAATTATTGGAGTTACCTGAAAGCCATGATCAAAAAATGAGCCTGGGCATCATATTTCAAGAAATTATCAAGGAAAACTGCCCTGATATTCTAGAACCAGAAGGTAAAATACAAATGGAAAAAATCCATTGATCACCTCCTGAAAGGGATCCCAGAAAGAGAACTCCTAGGAATATTGTAGCCAGATTCCATAGTTCCAGGTCAAGGAGAAAACATCACAAGCAGCCAGAAAGAAATGATTCAAGTACTATGGAAACACAATCAGGATAACACAGGATTTAGTAGCTTCAAACTAAGGGATAAGCTTGGGATATGATATTCTGGAGGTCAAAGGAGCCAGGATTAAAACTAAGAATCATCACCCAGCAAAACTGAATATAATACCTCAGACAAAAAAAATGGAATTTCAGTGAAATAGGGGACTACCAAGCAGTCTGGTTGAAAAGACCAGAGCTGAATAGAAAATTGACTTTCAAAAATTATATTAAAAAAACAAATAAGATATTCAGAAAATGCTATGTTCACACCCTGTCTCTCTTTTCACACAAACATATATGTATAGACACACATGCACACTTATATACACTTACACATATGTAATATATGTATATGTGCATATACATATATACACATGAATATATAGCATGTATGCACATATACATACTAGCTATTATTATTATTGCTACATAGGCCTCAAGGAAATAATGCAATTTCAGGATCATGTTTAAATTAATTTACCCACTCTCTGGGTCTTCAGTGTCATAGGTATTCATTTGATTGAAAGATGTCTTTAACAGGAGGCCCTGCCTGGGAAAGAGAGAACAAAATTAACTTTTATGCTTCATTTGTTTTCATTATCTAGAAAACAGCATGTCTCTGAGATCCAACAGATTTCACTCTTTCTTTTTTTTCCCTAATGCAACATTGGAAAATATCTCTGAAGGGAGGAAAATGACATTGTAGGTCAGGTGACAGAGACTGAGCAAAGTAGGGTTAAAAGAAAAGAAGACCCGGGCAATTAATTCTAATAGGACTATGATAAGTTAATTAACAGGGAGAGCAGCAGAAGGTGGGGTAAATGTGTGTTTGAGTGAGTCTTCTGTTATTGTTTTGGGATGGGGCGAGCACAGTGCAGGGCAACATACCACATTTGGAATATTATAGTCATTCCATAGACAAAATTTTTGGAAGCACATTGACAAAGAGGAGATTGTTTTTCGTCCTTAGATCTCAGAGAACCAATGGCACCAGGAGGGTAACGTCTTGACTTGCAAGTAAATTGAATTTAAGTGAGGCAGAGCTGTGCAAAATCGTCAGTTTCACTGTCTCCTTCAGAGTCACTGGGGTCCAACAACAAGACATAAGTCAGGACGACAGGTAAACGACAAAGAGAAGAACATAGAAAGGCGGCAACCAGAATGATGACGGAATTGAAAAGCACCTAGAGAAGATTAAAAGGAATATTACCGCTGTCTTCCAGTATGTGAAGGGCAGTCATGAAGGATTGGATGTTGGGGCTGTAAGCTCAGTTTTCACGTGGACAGTCTCGGACAGGTAAAAGTGAGGACCTCTAAACCTCAGAGTTCTCACAAGGCCCCCCAGGGAACAGCTCGGAATTGAGGCGTGAAATACAGGCTATCTCGTGCATTTCTACCTCTTCTCAGTGGGAAACTTGCTGAGGAGAGCATCCCACCCTTGAGATTGGTCTGTGGTCTGAGGACACCTGTTGTTAATTAGCTAGGGGCTGAGAGCACGCACGGTATTCATGTGCAAACTATGTGGTGGGAGAGCTTAAGTAGGGACAGGAAAGCCTGAAGGCTCTTTTCTGGCAGTGGGGTCCCCTTTGGGGGTCCCTCCCCTCTCTTCTGGATGCGGGGTCCCCTCTGGGGGCTCTTCTTCCTGCGGGGCCCTTAGAGGGAAGAGGGTCCCTCCCCTCTTCCACTCCCATCCTCTTGCTGTATGATCCTTGCCCCTTGGGAGGAGGAGGATTCCTCTCTCCTGAGGAAGAATTCACCCTGCATATGGATACGTAACTAAGACCCTGAATAAAGCCTAATCCTTGTTTGACCCTGGAAAATCTCTTCTCTCAATATGTTTATCTGGTTGGCCACTGAAGATCTGCGAAAGGTAAGAAGGCTTGGGTAGCTCATCGGCCTCTAGGCCAAACAATTTGATGTTGTGTTATGTGAGTAAAACTAGAACAATAGATAGAAGCTTCAGAGAGGCTGATTTCAGCTCAAGATGAAAAAAATTCTCCAGTCCCTCTCCTTCCTTCTGCCTTTGGACCTGGGAACCTAATCAAACACTACTATTCTTGAAAAGTCAAATATCCTAGGACTCCACTAACCATTTCCATGATCTCCCAAACCAAAACATCCTTCCAGTCCCTATTCATACATATACATGGGGCTACCATCCCATATATACGTGTGTGTATGTATGTACACATTTACATACATACATAACACACATGTATATACTCATCTATACATGTAACACACTGTATATTTATGTGTACATGTTTACTTGATACATGCACATACATATACCTACATATATACACACATAACACATGTATATACATATATCTATACATTTGTGCATGGGTAAATGTGTATGCACATATCTCTACATGTCTAGCTGTATACACATAGATACATGGTTGCATAGATGTATATATTTATATATACATGTTATATATGCATGTGTATATCTAGTTAACAATAAATATATGTATGCATAGATGCATACATCTATGCATGTGCATATATGTGTAGCTGTAGATATAGGAATATAGATATCTACTGTTATAGAATTAACTTTTTGTGGATAGGCACTATTTTACTTTTCATATTTGTATCCCCCACACACTTAGCACAGTACCTGGCTAGCTTTTTTAAAAATATGTTTTTATTGATATCTTCTTTTTCTTAAATAATCATATTTATTTCCTGCATCCTTTTCACTTCTCCTCCCAGTGAGACATCACCTATCATGAGTAATATTTTTTAAAGAGAAAAAAAATCAACCCCACAGGTTGATACATTGAAAAACAGAAACATGTTCAATATGTAACACCTGTGGAACTCCCACAGCCTCCCAAAAGGGCTGGGTTGTAGCTATTTTCTCTATCTCTCCATTCTAGTCACTGCTATGTTGTTGCTCCATGGTTCTGGCATGCCCAACTCCTTTCTACCCTCCACTGTGTTCTGAAATCATGGCTTCCATGACACAGTCTATCCGTCTCATCTTCTGCCACCTCCTTCTCCTTTTACCTTTTATCTTTTCCAACATCAGATTCTTTTCCAATGACCGTTCAAGTAATACTTAATGTATATAATTTTGTTACGTTTACTTTACTTTTTTGGTATGGGGTCTTTCTATTTATATTGTTGTGGTGCTGTGTATATTGTTTTCTTGGCTTGCTTACATCACTCTGTATCAGTTCTTGTAAATCTTTTGAATATTCTCTTTACTCATGACATATGTAATATATTGGTCTTCCCCTCCCAGTTTAATTTATTTATTTTTTGATTAAAGGGGCCATCCCTTGAGTAACTAAAAGAAGCTTATTCATTGAATGGGTGTATCTCACTCAAAGTAAGGGTGTGATAAGACCTTAGCATAAAAGAGTCAAGGTCTCATATTTCATCCTGGGCCATCTCCAGTCATCCTCATAAATATCAGGCCATTGGACCTGGATGGCTCAGGTGAAGAAAGTGAGGTTGGTGACCTTGCACAGCCTTGCCTCACTCAAATAAAGGAAACTGCAAGTCATGTAAGATCTTTATGTCATGGTCCTCTTGGAGAATGAAGGAGAAATGTAACAACAACACAATAACATTCCCCTTACATTCATGTACTACAATTTGTTTAGCCATTCTTCAGTGTATTGGCTTCTATTTTATTTCCAATTTTTTTCTATCACAAAAAATGCTGCTATAAATATATTGGTGTATAGAGTGACTTTATTTTTATTAATAGCTTCCTAGGTATAAGCTCTGTAATCTAGTCTCTGTTTCAAAGGTTATGGATATCATAGTCACTTTATTTGCATAATTCCAAATTGCTTTCCAAAATGGTTGTTTCATTTAAGAGCTCCATCAGCAACGGATTAATGTGCCTATTATTTCACAACTCTTACAGCATTAAGCATTTTTATTTTTGGTCATCTTTACCAATTTTCAGGCTGTGAGGTGGAACTTAAGGGTTATTTTGATTTGCACTTCTCTTATAAGTAGTAATTTGTAACATCCATGTGATTGTGAATACTTTTCAATTCTTTTGGGAACTGTTCATATCTTTTTGCCACTCATATGTTGGGAAATGGCTATTATTTTTATATGTTTTTATTAATTATCTAGGTATCTTGAACACCAAACTCTGATCAGAGAAATTTGATACAAATATATTTTTTTCCTGTTAGAACAATTCCCTTCTTATTTTTGTACATTATTTTGTCTGTGCAGAAGCTCTTCAGTTTCATAGACTCAAAGTTATCTTTTTTATATCTAGCAATTGCCTTGATCTCTTATTTGGTTAAAAATATATCTACCCATCCTTCCTAGAAGTACATGAACTGATTCTCACCCAGTTAAATCTTAGTAACCCATTTATTCTAATTCAAAATATTTCAAAAATCACTGACAGTGGCTCAACAATCACACCTGCCATTTCTTTTAGTATAGTAACCTATGAGATAAATCATCCAATGAATTAGACTCATTGAGAGCACCCAGATGCTCTCCTACCATGTTCTCACTTATCTTTAACTCTGATTCCCTGTCAATCATTTTGCTTACTATACTTCCTAGATCAAAGGTCATTTCTTGGGAGACAAAACAAGTCAAAGTAAGAATGGAACAATTTAGCCATCTCACTGTCATTATTTATTTGCTTTCAACTTATTCCTGGTGACTTATTCCTTCTTTAGTTCTCCTTTTGCCCCTAAAATAACCAGAACAATGCTTTTGTTATCTTTAACCTTTACTGCTAGGCTTAGGTCATTTTGCATGTTCCTCACACCATTCTTAGAGGATATTGCTATGTTCCTCATTTATCTTCAGTCATTCACTCTTGCTTTCAACTTCTATACACATCTTTTCTAACTGAGTTAGTTTATGAACTCCTTGTACAGCCAAATTAGTCTTTGTTGGCAGTTCACCCCTTTCCTCCTTATTAGAATCATTTCTATTTGTGTTTTCAGATGATCATTCTTAAGAGTCTTCTATCCTGCTTGAAATTGACTTCCCCTAAAGAATATTAGGCCAATGTATCCTGCCTATCCTTTTTCTGAACCCTTTGAAAATGGTTTTTCTCAATTGTAAGAAGCACATGAAGCTTTCATCAGTTTTTTCTCTTTTCTATCACAAACTTGGATGGAATGAAAATCACTCATCCCCAAGGTTACCATTAGTTCTCTTTCAGCAATGAGATCCACCTTATTAGTCTGAACCGGGCCCAGAAAAACCATTGTTACTTCTAACTTGTGAGGGATAAGATTATTATTAAGATAAGTCATAAATTTCTTTTGAGAAAGAAAAACTCCTCTCATCAAATGTCTATATTGTTGAAGTATTGTTGCTACAAATGTCATGTTTCTATCACAAATTTTTTTATTGGGTTCCTAAATCCCTTCTCTAATTTCTCTTTTTTCCCAGATACTCCCACAGTAAAACTCACTTTTGGTTCTCTCTTCATTTATTCTTATGCAAACACTATTGTAGTAGTGCAGTGGGAAAAGGACTGAACTTGGAATCATAGGTCCTGAGTTAAAATTCTGGCTCTGCCACTAGCTTCCTGTGTGACTTTGTTTCTTTATTTATAAAGTGAGAGGATTAGATTGGATAAATTCTAAAGTTCCATACAACTGTGAGGATGTCCATCAGTGACTGAACAAGTTATGATATATGGATATGATAGAATACTGTAGTGCTATAAGAGAAGATGAAGGATAGGGCTTCAGAAAAACCTGGAAAATTTATGTGAACTGATGGAAAGTGAAATGAGCAGGTTCAGGAGACCTATTTACATAGTAAAAGCAACATTGTAAAGATAATCAACTGTGGAATACTTAGTAATTCTGATCAATACAATGATCCACCACAGCTCCAAAAGATTAATGATGAAAAATGCTATGCATCAGAGTACAGATTGAAACGTATTTTTCCTTTATTTTCCCCCTGAAATATGGCTAATCTTAATATCTTTAGCATGATGTTATATGTATAATGGCTATCACATTATTTGCTTACTTGATGGGTGGTGGAAAGGGAGGGGGAAGAAAATTTGAAAATAAAATAAAATAATTTGCAGCTTTAGGCATATTCTTATGTTGACCCTCTGCACTTGGCACGAAAATAATGTTTCTGTATTTCTTTACATAAGTGCATCTTCTCAGTATAGAATGGACCTCTTTTACTCATTTTATCTTTATTAAATAAAACACAACCTTTCAGCACCATATGTTAGTCATTGAACTGGGTTTGAATTTTGGTTCTCCTGAGAACCTTGGGAAGTCACCTAAACTCTGGTCTCAGTTTTCTCTTCTTGAAAATGAAGGAGTTGGATTATATTATCTAAAAGTTGCTTCCAGCCACAAATCCTTTGATCCTAAGAAATCAAGTTAAATATTTGTGGTCAAGTAAAAGAAACACTTCAAAATGAAGACTCAGGAGAAGCTGATGCTGAGCAGAGTAATAGAATGTTAAAGGTGAAGAGAGCATATTGTCCAACCCTCTCATTTTATAAATTGAGGAAATGAGGTCCAGAGAAGTGCAGATTGGAGATGCCAGAGTAGCCTCTGAGAAGATAAAGAGAAAGGAAATGAGGCAGTCAACAATAACTTCACCCCCTTTTAAATAAAATGCAAAATTCTAGAAGATGTGTTACTACTAAAATTGTAAAGGAATATAGATTGGAAGGGAAATTTGATATCATTTAGTTTGAATTCCTTATTTTACACATGAATAAACTGAGGCCAGAAGAATAAAATGACTTTTCCAAGGTTTCTAGTTAACAACAGAGCTGGTTCTGGAACATGGATTTCTTGACATTAGAATACAGATCTTTTGACTCTGCGAATAAGTTTCTTTCCCCTGTAGTACTATGAAGGAATAGGGTATTTTAAGAAAGTTAAAAATGGAGAAGAACCACTGGTAACTGCAGAATAGGAAGCTAATATGAAAAGATAATAGACTTTAGACCTGAAGGAATTTTAGAGAGCGTCCAACCTAACTCTCTCATTTTACACAAGCTCCACATTTAATCTATGCATAAATTCTGTAGTACAGAGTTCAAAAAGTCATTCCAAATCCATTAATTAGATATCCAAAGCAAATTCAAGGTAGTGCATTCTACTCAAACGCAGTTGACTTTGTGCATACGGGCCAAATTAAGTGAAGCAGACATCTAATTAACAAATGGAAAAATTAATTTACTACTGTGGATTTAATTTCCCAGTACTAAAGACATTTGCTAATGCGAAGTCATCAGACATCAAGTGCTTATTGAGAATCGACCGCGTGCAGGGTTCCACATGAGACAGTGAGGAGTACAAAGAACAATGATATTATTGAAAGTAATAGTAATAATAGTTGGTATTTATATAGGTCGTCCCAAAAGTTTCCATTCATTTGTAAGCCAGCTTATAAAGTTTTAGAACTGAAACTTTTGGGACATTCTTAGGGGCTTTTAAGTTTACAAAGTCTTTTGCATAAATTATCTCATTTGATCCTCAGGTCAGCCTTGGATATAGGTATTATGGATATGGTATTATGGATATATCCATTTTATAGATAGAAAGAAAAAGCTCGAGAGGTAGTACGAAATTTTAGGTTGAGTGGTGGATTTGACATCTGATACTCACTGTGTGAGTTTAGACAAGTCACTTAATTTTTCACACCCTCACCCTTGCTGTCTCTAAAAATGAAGATATTAGTACTTATAATACTTAATTCTAGGGCAGTCAGGTGGCACAGTGATTTGCATGCCAGTCCTGGAGTCAGGAAGACTTGTGTCTGTGAGCTCTATTCAGACACCTGGTAGCTGTGTGACCCTAGGCAAGCCACTTAACTCTGTTTGCCTCAGTTTCCTCATTTATAAAATGAGCTGGAGAAGGAAATGGCAAACCACTCCAGTATTTTGCCAAGAAAATCTCAAATGGGGTTATGAAAAGTCAGACAATACTGAAATGATTGAACAAGTACTTGCCTCACAGGGTTATTCACAGTGTTAAATGAGATAATGTATATAAAATGCTTGACAAACTTTAGAGGATTTTACACATATTAAATACTATTATGGACTGACTTGACAGTGGTCTCTTCTTAAAAATCTTTCCAGTCTTCTTACACTCTCCTCTCATAATATAATCTTTGATTCAGTGATACTGGCCTCCTTGCTGTTCATTCCTTGCAGATGATACAACTCTAGTAATTTGTCACTGGTGGTCCCCCATACCCAGAATGTTCTTTCTTTTCATTTCCTCCTCTTGTTTTCCCTGATTTTCTTCAAATTCCAGGCAAAGTTCCACCATATGCATTTTGGACCATGCCTTCTTTCTGAAATTATCCCAACTTCTTGTTTATTGTATATATTTTGTTTATGCATTGTTGTCTTCTTCATTAGACTATGAGCTCCATGAGAGCAGGTTTAAATTTTTTTTATTTTAAAAAAAAAATTCTTTTTTTGCATCCCCAGAGCTTAGCATAATACCTAGCACATAGCAGGTGCTTAAATGATAGTTGACTCACACCTGACACCAAGTTTGGTGCTTTACCTGCTCTGTTAAAATGGCTGGTATTACAAAATGATCTTCGTGTACAGGTTAGGAAATGGAAGTTTTGAGAGACTGTGACTGATCTAAAGTCATATCACTAATAAAAGACAGAACCAGGGAACTGGACTCAAGTTCTCTAAGTTTCCAAGGTCAGTGTTCTTTAAGTTTTAGCTGACTTGATCCATGTCCTCATGGAATTTTCAGTGTAATCACATATTTGATTTTTTTCCCCTTTCTGATAAAATTATAAATGGAATTAATGAGCAAAATCCCAAGCTAGAAAGTATTTACCTTCTCCATCCTTACAAGTCAGAGATAACAGAGTCATACAACCTCATTGTACAGGTGAAGAAACTGAGGCACAGAGTGGTTAAGTCTCTTGTCTAGACTCACATAGCATATACCATTACTATGATGTTCTGTGTTATTCCATTAGAAACCACATCCAACTCAACTACGTTGTAAATAATAGTAATAATAATAAAGATTGATAATGACAAGCCAGCATTTATATGACATTTTCAAGGTATTCACAAATATTTCGTTGCATCCTCATGACAAACCTGGATGATGATGATGATTATCTCCATTTTACAGATGAGGAAACTGAGGAAAACAGAAGATAAGTAACTTGCTCAGGGTCACTAGCTAGTTATATCTGAGGATGAAACCAACTGTTTTGGTTAATTCACATAAGCCCTTTTAAAGGATCAAATGAGATGATAGATGTATAGCACTTTATAGACCTTAGGGTACCATATAAATATTAATTGTTATTATCATTTCATCAGTAGCATTCTAAGATTGAACCTCACTTAATCAATCTTCTGAGGCAAACATTTTGCATTTGATACACTGACTTGATGTTTGCTTTTTTCAATTGAACCTTTCTATGCCACTCAGTAAATATTTAAAGCCATCAACTTGAGAAATAATAATTTTATTCCAGTGAAACTGGCAAGGTTCAGACCATATTGGGGAACTTCACTGAAGTTGGAAGCTGCCATAAAAGTCAGCTGACAAACTACTTAATAGTCACAGCTGTTTTCTCATTCCAAATCAGATTGCTCAATCTGATCACTCCTTTCAATCATAGGATCATGGAATCAGGGGAAAGAAATGAAAAGTCATTGAGTTCAATCCATTTTATAGCTGAAGAAACAGCTGAAGAAAAAGAGAGGTTAAGTGATTTGTCTAAATGTTAGAGGCAGAATTTGAACTCTATTCTTTCTGAGTCCAAATGCAGCCCACTATCCATTATGCCACATTATATTTGCTTCCAAAGGACTTTTGGATAATTCCAAAAAACATATTTAGGTTAAAAGAATGAAAGATTTGCAATCCAAGGTGATACTGTTATTGTTACTGGACAAGTTGTGTAACCTCCGTTTGCCTCAGTTTTCTTATCTCTAAAATGGCAATAATAATAGCACCTACCTCCTAAGTTTGTTGTATGGAACATATGAGATAATTAGCACCCACTAGCTTCTGGCCCATAGTAAGCACTGTTTAAATGTTAGTTGTTGTTATTATTAATTTACCATTTGCTATGCAGTTATGGCTCTGCCTCCTATAGCTATTACAGTCCCATCCTGCAGTGAGATTTTAAAAAATATATTTCTGGAGAACAGTAAGGAAACAAGCATTTATTAAACACCTACTATGTGCCAGGCACTTTGTTAAGCCCTTTACAAATATTGTCTCTGATTTTCACAATAACCCTGAGGAGTAAGTGCCATTATTATCTCCGCTTTACAAATGAGAAAACTGAGACTGAGCTTAAGTGGCTTTCCCAGGGTTTCACAGTTAGTAAGTATTTGAATCTGGATTTGAGCTCAGTTCTTCCTGAATTCAGACCCAGATCCTTTGTGTCACCTGGCTGTCTCTAGTTTCAGATTTTGAAGAATAAATTTAAAAAAATTAAACTTTACAAGGTGTTGGGAAATTCAAAATTCATTTCCCAATGAGAGGCAAAGTAATTTAATGGAAAGAAGAGTGAGTGACCTTTGAGCCAGTGTGCCATATGTTTTAGCCACTTGCTAAATGCTAACCTCTCAATTTCATTTTCCTCATCTAAGTGTGAATAATGATATTTGTACTACCAAACTCACATGGCTGTGTGAAGGGAGGAACACTCTTTTTCCTGAGTTCAAATTTGACCACAGACACTTGTTATCTGTGTGACCCAGGGTAAGTCACTTAACCCTGTTTGTCTCAGTTTACTTATCTGTAAAGTGAACTGCAAAAGGAAATGGCAAACCACTCCAGTATCTTTGCCAAGAAAACCTCAAATGGGGTCACAAAGAGTCAGATGCAACTGAAAATGACTGAATGACAATCACAACAAACAAATGCCACATAATAGTCATTGATAAATGTTTCCTGAATTGAAGAAAAGTGGCAAAACTAAGATGGAATTCAGACCTCATGCCTCTAAACTCAGTCCTCTGAACTTTTTTTATTGCCCTATTTGTTTCCCCAAACCTAAGCACAGTGCCTGACATATAGTAAGTACTTAATAAATGTTTATTGGATTGTGGATTGATTGCCATTACATTATGCTGGAGTGTGAATTGAACGCAATGATGTAGATGTTGTTTGACAAGGGCATACTATAGTGGAATTATCACCTCCCTTGATTTGGGCATATTATTATTTTCCATTAATGCAGACTGAGTTCACAGTATGCTAGAGTAGAGAGAGTTCCAGATATCCAAAAATGGTTCAGTGAACAAATCTACAAATTCTTTTGGTACCCTGGAATATAGTACATCTGAGTCAGGTGATATAAACACATTAAAGACAGGTTTCTCTTGCAATCCCTTCATTCACCTTGGTCTTAGAAAGTATTGGTTCAGATCCAGCCTCTGACACATAGTGACTATGTGATCTTGGCTGAGTTATTTAAATTCTCAGTTCCCCTAAGCCACAGGGACTATGAACTACAGATGACTAGCTGATCTTTATTGGTAGAGGGAATTTCCAACAAGCTAGTTCCCCATACTAATGACATGACAACTCTCAACCACCCTTCCCTCCCACACACTCAAAAAAAAACCCGTCATATTAGCTCTTAAAATGCCATGGTATGCTTTTGACTCATTGAATTTAGAGTCTACTAAAGCTCCTACATCTTTGTCATATGCATTATGGGCTAATAATGCTTCCTCTGTCTTCTATTTATGAAACAAGTTAATTTTAAAATCACATAGCATGATTGAAAAATTTAATCTTATTTGATTTGACCTATTGTAAAGATATTGGACAAGATCGTGTCTAAATTCTCTTCCAATTCTAAATTCTATGATTTAGCTTAGCTTATAGAACTTATTTTTGGATTCTGTACCCAACATATTAACTATCCCACACTGTTTCATGTCACCTATAAGTTTGATAAACATGCCATATATGCCTTCATCCAAGTAATTGATAAATGACTTGGGGAACTTTTCTAGGGAGAGATCCCCTTCCATGCTGTCTGAATCATTCCACAACACTCTTTGGGTTGTCTTTCAACCTTTTCCAATTGTGCTCTCATCCAACGCAAATCTCTTTATGCATAGGTTCCCAAAATGGGCAATACTGCCCCCAGGGGACACTGAAATGATCCAGGGGAGCAGAAGTGTCCTTGGGTGCAATGCAGGGGCATTGAATAAAAATAAGAGATCAGTGGAAGCATAAGGAAAGAAGAGAAAAGAACACTTTGAAAACCCATTTGTACATGTTTCTTCTATTACATAACATAGTTAAAGGTGTAGTGATTACATTATTTTTCAAATAAACACAAAAATGGTAGTCAAGTTCGCCATCAGGTCTCAACAGGGAAGTGTTGGCAGGTGAATATGTCTTGTATTGTAGGTAAGTCCAGCATGCATTGGCAGGAATATGTGCATGCAATGACTTGTTTGCAATATGTTACTATACAGTTACATGACACTACATTGTTTCATCAAAATTTCAATGCAGGAACCCCTCCCCTCACAAATTTATAATAAATTATTAAATTTTAAAAATACTTTTGAAATTTCAAAATTTCAAACATTTCAAAAAAAGTATGTTGGAAGGTTAAAGAAAGTAGATTTCTAGGAGGATGCTGAGTAATTTTTTGTGGAAAGAGGGCATGGTAGGTCAAATAAATCTGAGAACCTCTGCTTCCTAGAATTCCAAGGAGAAGTGGTATTTTTAAATTTGGAAGGGATAATGTAAATTATATCTAAATATTATCCTGATATAGCAGTCTAGTAAGTCTGTCAGAAAAGGAAATAATTAGTCAAGCATGATGTATTTTATGTTAATAAACTCATGGGAGAATCTCACCTTAAAAATTACTTGCCACTCTTTGGATAACACATTTTAGAATTTTTTCCAGAAGCTATAATCAAACTCATCTGTTTAGTTTACAGATTCTGCTTTCTACTTCTTGAAAAATTAAGCTATTTGCCCATCTTCAATTCTGTAATAACTTACCTATTCTCTAAGATTCCTTAAAGATTTAAAATAATGGTTCAGTGATCATATCTGCAAGTTCTTTTGGTACTCTGTAATATAGTTCATTTGGGTCAGTTGATTTAAACATATTAGAGATAGCTAAGCACTCTTACTTTCATTCACCTTGAGTTTCAATTTTTATTTTGTCATTTTTTTCAATCCAAAGATCATACTTCTTAAAAAAGGAAAAAAAAACCCAAAATGATGACAAATGGAAGCCAACTAAAATGAAGAGATAAGCAAGACAATCTATACAACGACATCCTGCTCTTAGTATTATGACTTTTCTTAAGAGAGTAAGAATATGGAGATGTGGCCACAGGAGCGGTCCCTTTATAGTCCTAGGTCACCTATTTTCTCCTGCTGTCTGTAATTTGTGTAAACTAGCTTTACAGCTAGCCAAGTTGTAAGTTCCATAAGCTTGGGAAGATAGTGAGGTTGCTCCTAGCTATAAAGCAAAAACGACATAGAGAATAAATACATTATTCATGAGTATCAGGTTCTAAGGATCCCTGATCAATTTTTTATGAATGTAGGGCAGGATGTAGACCCTCTCTTTGTCTTGAAGAACTTCTAGTGCCCTTCTGTGGTGAATCCTTGTTCCAAGAAGCACCCCTGAGTAAATCTTCAAATGGATGGCGAGATTATGTAAATGTGATTCACATTTTAGGTACGGATTGGTCTAGAGCAGTGGTTCTTGACCATTTTTTGGTCATGATGAATAAAATAAAAAAACACAGGATTATAAATGAAACCAATTATATTAAGATGTAGTTAGCAAAAATATTCTCTATCACAAACACATTTGTGATAGAGTAACATTTGTGTTTTAAAATTAATGTATTAAAGACATTTAAAATACAGGAAAGTTAAGAATAAATTTAGTTTTTTAAAGACATCATCATGAAGGTTAATGTTGTTTAACTTGAATAAGAACATTAAATTGTGAGGAGGTCTTTGATAAAACTATACTCATTCCATGTCAGATCTCTAATGGGTTTTAAACTAATGTGATATGAAAATATCTGTGATTTCTATAAGCAACAGTCACAACCATTAATACTACTATGTGGTTGTGTGTGTTTATGTGTTTGCCTACATTCATAATTACAAGGAATTCTAGCTTTCAGTAAGAGGTTATGGAAAATAGAGGCGTAATTTATTTTTATTCCCATCCAATTTCATATATATCTTAAAACTTGTCTGCAGATGCCAGGTTAAGAACTTCTTCTCTGGATGATTCCCTAGGACATTTGCAACCCCAAGTCTATGGTTCTTTGAATCAAACATAGTTCTAGTTTCACCTCTGACAACACCTTGTGAACTTAGACAAATCTTTCTCTGGGCCTCAATTTCCTCAAATGTAGGATGAAGGAGTGGAGGATTTCTAAAATCCTATTCACTTCAAATTTGCTTGAATCAGTAATTAGAAGCACCAAGCAATTCTCAAAGCATGGTCAGGGAATCTTGCCCCCTTTCAGGAACTTTATGTGCTCAAAATTATCTTCATTATAACATTAATATATTTTAATTTTCAATATGGTATCACTATCACTATGGTATCACTAGATATAACCAAGAATGTATGGAAGCCAGCTTGGACCATCCAGTGAGAGCATTGCTAATTTTTCAGTGTGAACGTTTGCACCTCACAAATTGTCAACTGCTACAAATCTGGACTTGATTTATTATTTTGTTTTGTTGATTGCCTAGATTTAAGGAAGTGATGAATTAAACTTAAAAGTATGTTATACATTCTTTTTTTGATAGCCAATTGTTAAACATTTACCAACATACCACTGAATATATAACATAAATAAGCAATTGCTCTATTAGATGTAAGATCGGATGGGATGGAGTGGGTAGCAATAATGTTTAAAAATGTAAAGGGATTTTAAGACCATAAAAGTCTAAGAACTGCTGAAAAAAGTTCTGCATTTGTAATCAGAGAAATTGACTAATAATCCCACTTCTACTACTTATGAAATTTATGACCTTGGACAAATTACATAATTTCTCTTAGCCTCAGTTTCCCTAACTAGAATATGGGGGTGAGCTAGGTGACCTTTAAGGTCTCTTCCACCATTAAATCTATGATATTAAATTTTTTTAACCCAGTTCTCATCTAGTCCTCTTTTTGGCATCATTAGTGATTTCCAGGCAACTTCCCCATCCTCTCCCTTTCTCTTCCATACTTCCATTCCTTACCCCTCTAGACTTATTCAAATCCAAAAAGAGAATGCAGCAATATTCACTTCACCAAAACTCCATAAGAAATAGCAAGAAGTAAGCTGTTCTTTTAAGACAGTGTGTCTCCAGTTCTCCTCCTCTCTGTCCAGCCTCTTTCTCTCTGGTAAATCTAAGTGGTTCTGATTATATGGCTATTGATTCATCATGCAGAAACTGCCTTTCCAGGCAGACTCTTTGACCTTCATCTCTTGGTTTCTCCTAGCACCTGTGTTACTGCTTGATGGTTTTGTTTTCATAAACAGAATATCAATTTCTCCCTGGAAAATACATTTTATGCTTCTGATGAAACTTTTTGAAATGAGATTACATTTCTCCTTCTCTCCACTGAAAGAAAGTAAAATTGTCCTGAGATTTTTTTTTCACAAAACAGACAAGAAATTGTCATTCAGGAGTTCTATATTTCACTATGTTTAGATGTTAAAAAACATTTTTAAAAATTTTACTCTGAAATAATAATTATATTTCACTTAGATGTTCAATGGATTGAGGTTATGCGACAATATAGGAGAAAACACCAGGGTATATCAATTCTTGCTAATGGAAGCAAGTTATCTAGTATTATCTCAGTGTACCCAGCATAGAGTATTTAAAAGATAATCTTATAAGAATTAATTCAGACTATTCACTGGAAGGTCAAATACTGAAGTTGAAGCTTAAATATTTTTTGGCCACATAATGAGAAGATGGAACACATTGGAAAAGACTCTAATTGTTGGGAAAGACTGAAGGCAAAAGGAGAAGGGGACAGTAAAGGATGAGATGGATAGATAGTATAGTGGAAACAATGGAAATTAACTTGGACAGACTTTGAGAGATAGTGGAAGCCAGAAGGGCTTTGTGTGCTATGATCCAAGCAGTCATGAAGAGTTGGACATGACTGAACAACAACAATTTTATTTATTTTATAATGACCTTTCCCAGTACAGATCTTCCTAGTTAGAGGGCATGATTTTTTTCTTTTCATCCCAGTACATGATGAATCATGTACAAATAGGCAGCTGGAAGATACATCTTGACTTCATGTCAAATTGCCCTATGAACAGCTCTATCAACAGGTATCTGACAGGCATAGATGGTATTTCATTGTAGAACCCAATTCCTTGCTATAGATGGGTCATGTTTATGATAAGGTTTGTGAAGTTTTTATTTTGATTAAAAAAATCCTACTATTCCTCTCCTGACTCTTTCTTCTGACTCTCTTATCTTTGCACCATTCCTCTTTTGTCTTCTCACACTGTGTAGTTCCCTTCTCCTATTCAAGGACCTCCATTTTCAGGAGGGGCCCAAGTGGGAGATTCTTTATTTTCATTTTGGATCTAATTTCGATTAAAAGATTTTGCTATCATGCCCTACCTAACCTACATCTACCTAACTCATCTAACCCATCCAACCCACCCTCTACCCGTGGGACTTTTCAAGCCCCCTTTTATCTTATCTTCCTCCCTTAGAAGACAAATTACTTGATGTCAAGTACTGTCTTAGTTTGACTTGTATTGGTTTCTTGATAATTAATACAATAGCTGAAACAAGTTGAGCTCTTAATAAAGGCTTTTTGATTGACTAACTGAAAATTCAACCTGTGAGCCTAGTTAGGTTTAGTGCTAGGTTCTTTGTATGAACAAGAGATTTGTTCAGACAAAATAATTTGACTTAATGTTTATTAATTCACTTAATTTATTCAAAATTTTCTGGGTATTTGATAGAAGACTATAAGCCTTTCTTTATCAGAACTTAAAAATGAATGGGCAATCTACAAAATGTATATGTATATTTAAAATTGTCCATTCATTTGCAATGCCTACTCAAAATGCAGGGCTTTTGTTATCATTGTTGGTCATTCAAAATTTTGGATTATGACTAGTAGGTAAGTAGGTTTGACTCTCCGGTACTTTTGCTCTGTGGTACTTTAAGAGATAACATCAATGTCATGTAAATAAATGCTTCTTATTTTGATGGATCTGCATTTTCTCTGAATTTATGTGTTTATTATTAATAAATTCAGTTATTTATGTGTTCATTCATTCACAAACTTCTTCCTTCCTTCCTTCCTTCTTTCCTTCCTTCCTTCCTTCCTTCCTTCCTTCCTTCCTTCCTTCCTTCCTTCCTTCCTTCCTTCCTTCCTTCCCTTTCCTTTCCTTTCTTTCTTACAATATTCTAAGCACTGTGCTAGGCTCTGAGGATACAAAGAGAAAAGTCAGACAGTCCCTGCTTTCCAAAGCACGTACTCTAATTTAGTAATATAATATATATAATAGAGTTCAACTGAGGATGTGAATGGAAAAATCTCTTAAGGGTACTGAAAAAGGGTGAATGGCAATGCCCAGGGAGACTTCATCAGGTTAAATGGTGGACTCTTGCAGGGGGGGTCTGGAGGGTATAGCAACAGGCTAGATGGTAAGAAGCAGAAGATCCTTGAGAGAGATAAGGTGATCTCGGGACTTTTTCATGAAAGAGACAAGAAATTGGCATAGTTCCCTACTAGTATTGAGTGGTTAGTTGTTTCTGGATTATCCTGTTAGTCTGATGGCTCTTCTGGTGTCATCATGATTGCAAAGCTTTTGCTTGCTACCACTTTCTAAGCTTCATTCCTTCAGGTTGTTTCAGGTCCTCCCTGGTTGTATACATTAAAGAGAAAACTTCTAACATAAATCTTCTAAACATAGTCCTAAATTTATGCTCCTATGAATCAGTTTCCGATAAAGGTAAACTGATAGCTTTTTAGTTACAGTGGAGAGCCCTGTTATAACATTATCTATAGACCAAAAGAAGAAAGATTTCACACAAGTTAGGGTTAAATCTATTTTTTAAACTCAACTTCATCTTTCTGAGGGTTCATATCCTTATTCCAAGCCTCTATCTGACTACTTAAGTCTCTCATGTAGATGCTGTACTTGCATACTCATTTCAGGATGGAAACAAAGAAAACACAAAAGAGTTATGACGGTCTCAAGACCCACAATTTTCTCAGCTCCAAGTCCTGGCTTCATGCATAAACTTTGGTGCCTTTTTGGGTCTGGTCTTCAGTTCTTCAGGTACATAGCATTCTTTTGTAGTCTTCCTTTGTAATAGATGCCCTCACACCATCTGTTATAATTTTAACTTTTGAAAAATGTGAAAATTTGTGATTCTTTACTTGTTATCCCTCTCTATCCCCTTCTCCTTATCCTCTTATGCTGCTGATCATTTTTCTCAGAATGTCATTTTTGGAGATTCCTTTTTTCCCCATTATATTTGAATTTATTTTAAACTTGAATATAAAATAAGAAAAGAAAAAAATTCAATACACAACAGAACATGAAAGTATTCAACATAAAGTGGTAAGTTTCCATTTCAATAACCCATATATAATAAATGCTGAGCATTATTCTTGAAGTTGTCCATTGTTCTTTGCTTTCTTGTACGTTTATTTTTACTCTTCTGTGCACTTTTTATTTTATTTTTCCTCTCCCCTCCCCTCTCAGAAGGCTACAGTTAAGTGTGGACACACATACACATATACATACATATACACAGATATCCATAAACATACACGTATATACACTTATACACTCAAAAGCATATAAATAAAACTGCATTATGCTTATTTCTACTTGTCATCTGTTTCTCTGTAGGTGGATAGCACATTCCTTTATAAATCCAAGTTTTTACACATTTTTCTAAGTCCATCAGCTCATCGTCTCCTACACTACAACAACATTCTGACCCAATCACATTGTGTCTGGGAGATTGTATGTGGAATAGAGCATTTTCCTCATAAAATCTAGTTTCTTTGTGTCTTTTTACCCTGATTTCCTTGAAATTCCTGGCCCTATGCTCTTCCAAAAGAAGCCTGTTATTATTTTTTTCTCACTCAGATAACTTTTTAGTAATTCAATAGGGATGGTATTACATAAATGTATTAGTTTGGTAAAATTGTCATTTAAAAATATGTACTAATTTTACCTACCCATGCACTAAAAAAATATTGTTTCAATTATTTAGATCTGATTTTGTACAAAATGTATTTTGTGTTCATATTTGTATAGTTCCTGCATCTATTTTGGCAGGTATACTCTCAGGGTTTTTTTTTTTGTACTGTCCAGTTATTTTATATGGTATATGATACATTATATGGTATATTATTTCTTCCTTTAGTCGAATGTGATGAGAGTAAACTTCATGTTTTTCTCTCACCTCCCCTCTTTTTCCCTTCACTAAAAAGTCTTTTGCTTGCCTCTTTTATGAGAGATAATTTGCCCCATTCCATATCTCCCTTTCTCCTCCCAATATATTTCTAAAATTATTGAATAATATGGCTGACACATAGTGTAGTTTCCCTAATTTTTTTTATTAAATCTGATTTTAACTTTAACTTTGCCTGAGATTATGATTACTCCCCCTGAGTTTTTACATAATAAATTCTACTCCTAATCTTTATATTATGTTTGTATGTATCTCTCATTTTTATAGCATTTCCAAAAAGCAACATATTGCTGAATGCAATTTTTTATTTTGCTCTCAGTTTTCATTTTATAAGTAAATTTATAACATTCTAACCTACAATTACTTGTTATATGTTTTCCTCCTTCCTGTTTTAATCACTATTCCTCTTATGCTATTCCTGTCTCTCCTCATTCCTCTACTTAATTTGTACCCTCCTATTCTTTAACCAGCATCCCCCAAGAATCTGTCCTATATCCTCTCCCTCCAGTATGTCCTGTTACCCTTTTATTTCTTTCTAAATTTAGAAGACTTTTATGCCCTTCTAAATATCTAATTTTGTTTCCTCTTTAATCCATTCTTAATAAGAGTAGGGTTGTAGAACTACCTGCCCTCCTCTCCCATCTAATTCTTCTGTATCAATTCTTCCTCTTGCACTTCATTAGTATGAGATACCTACTCTTTTTTCTTTTTAGAATCACATAATACTCAGCTCTACCCCACTCTTTCTTATGAGCTTCCCAACTACTAATGATAATCTTAGACACAGAGATTTAAATTTCTAAGTACAAGAGTAAAAATTTTGTCCTTATTGAGTCCCTTGGATTTAGTCTTTGATATTTATATTATATTTCTCTTGGATCTTTTATGTAAAATTTTCTATTTAGATCTGGTCCTTTGCAATAAAATCTCAAAAATCTATCAATTTATTTAGTGTCAATTTTTTTTCTTTCAGGAGTATACTTAAGTTTACTGAGTATGATATTTTTGGCCATAATCCCAGTTTTTTTGCAGCTTGATGTATAGTGTTCCAAGACCTTCCGTCTTTTAGTATAGCCATTGCCAGGTCTTGTGTAATTTTAATTGTGGCTCAGTGTATTTGAATTTTTGTTTGTTTCCCTTTGTTGCTAGCAATGTTTCTCCTTAAGCTTGGGGTTTGGGAGTTTGGCTATAACATTCCTGTAGGTTTTCCTCTGAGGATCTCTTTAGGTGGTGATCCCTGGACTTTTTCTATTTCTACTTTCCCCTCTTATTCTAATCCTTCAGGATAATTTTAAAAAATTATTTCTTGTATTATTTTATCAAGATTCTTTTTTGGATCATAGTTTTCAGGTAGTCCAATTATTCTTATATTTTCTCTTCTTGATCTGTTCTCCAGATCAGTTGTTTTTCTTATAACATGTTTCACATTCTCTTCTATTTTCTCATTCTTTGTATTTTGTTTTATTATTTCTGTTATACACATGTATATATGTATATGTCTGTATGTGTATACATGTATTGTTTTCTCAGAATTTCATTTTTGAGAGCATTTTACCCCCATTATATCTGAATTTATTTTAAACTTAAATACAAAATAAGAAAAGAAAAATGTGAGGGGCGCTCTGGACCTGGGCCCCCTGGGAGGATAGGAGACGCCCAAGAGTCTGGACCTGCTGACGTGGCTTTGCCACGGCGGCACTGCTGACGCAGCATTGCCACCTCAGCACTGGGGCGGCTCTATGCTGGGCTGGGCTCCACCCTCAGGGAGGAACTGGGGAGGGGCTTACCCGGAATAGGAGGGCGAGTTCTGGGGGATATAAGGCACAACACGGAAGGGGACGGGGGAACTTCTGGCTGACTATCATGTAATAAAGGTGCTCTTATCCACCTCCGGAGTTCTGCCTGATAATTTCTCCCCCTGACCCCCAAGGGGGGAGCCGGAGACGTTCCGAAGACCCGTGGGCAGGGTAAGTTGATGCGGTGATCAGGGTTCCGCCCCTAACAGCTGGCGCCCCGAACAGGGACCGCCGTAGGAGACCGCTAGCCCCCCAGACCGCAGGCGGGTGGGGGAAGATCAGGCAGCCCTAGAGTCGGAGGACTTTAGGAAGGATGGGACAGAAGCAGGTAAAAGCCCACATTGATCCGGAGGATAAAGGCGTTCTTGCCTGTCAGATTTATAAAGTCTGTAAAGAACAAGGCATCAGGATTCACATCAGAGATTGCCGAGAATGGGTGAATAAGATCTGGATAGTCAGCCCTTGGATAGAGCACGCAGGAATAGATCCGGGCAGATGGGCGGTGGTGGGCCAACAAATGGCCTCTTACCATAAGAATGATCCTTCGCTCCTAACACCCAAGGATTTTGTAGTATGCTCGACAATTGGCGCGGCATTTAACCCCATGCCGCCTCCCATTTCTGGAAATCAGAGTACTCAGGTGGGAGATTCTATTATGGGGTCAGACAGCGAGGACGAAGGAGAGAAACTGTACTCCTGGGAAGAGATGAGGCGAAGTGAGAATACTGACCCCCCTAAATGGGACTTTCCTCCGCCTCCTGATTGGGACCCGCTAGAAAAACAGGAACAGTGGGAAACTCCAAAGGGAGCTCAGGTTGCTCAGAAAACGACAACCCACAGAGGAGTAAGACAAAAGGAAGAGGGCGGGGTAGGAGAAGTTACTACTCTTATGGCCCAGCTATCCACCGGACCCCCAGTGAACTTTCAGTATAAGTCCGAGCAGGTTGGTAAGAATGCAGGGTTTGAATATCGCCCACCCTCGCAGACAGCCCCCCCGCCAATGAGCCTCCTCACTTGTAGCCTCCAGCAAGCCGCGAGAGACGGGGAAGATGTAGAATGGGCGGAGTGGGGGACAGGCTTTTACCCGGTCTTAGTTGAGAATCCCGGCCAGGAAAATGAAACTAGACATCATCGGCCAGTTCCCTTTAAGTTTATAAAGGAATTGAAAGAGGCCGTGTCCAAGTATGGCCCAGGCTCAGTATTGGTACAGAAGGCATTGGCTTCCTCAGTGGCAGCCTTTCCTTGGCTTCCATATGACTTCCTAGAGGTGATGCAGGCGATCCTTGACCCAGCCACCTTCATAGCCTATAAAGCCTATGTGCGTCGCGCTGCTAAAGCCTATATAGAGGAAGCCAGAATAGCCAACACCGAGGAAGCCCTGAAGATGATCACCGGGTCGGGAACTTGGTCCACGCTACAGAGGCAGTTAGACTTTGATGGGAACGTCAGGCATGCCGTGAATGTGGTCTATCTTAGGGCTCTGGAGAGGTTAGGTACCCCTGGGGCGGGGACCATGTTGTCCTCCCTAAAACAGAGAAAGAACGAGAGCCCCCTGGACTTTGTAAGCAGGGTAAAGGAAACTGTCCATGCCACGTTTGGAGGTAACCGGGGAGCAGCCCCCCATCTAGTGGTGCAATTAATCAAAGAAGGGCTCAAGCCAGAATTTGGCACCATCTTTTCCTCACTCCCGTATCCACCCACCCTAGAGCAAATAGTTGAGAAGTTAATGGACCTCCCCCAGAAAGACCCCTTTACAGCCATAGCCGAGACCTTGGAGGGCCAGCAGCGCCTCCTAGCGGCAGTATTGGACAAGAAGGGAGGCAGGCCAACATGCTTTAATTGTGGCAGAGAAGGGCATTTCAAGGCTGCCTGCCGAAAAACCCCTAAAGGAGTTCAGTGCTTTTCTTGCGGAAAGCCCGGGCACATAGCTAAATATTGTAGATCCAACCCACAGGGGTCGGGAAACGGAAAGAGGGGGTCCCCAGGGGGAGGGGGCCCCCGAAACTCATCTCAGAGGACTCAGCAACACCCCCGAAACTAATGGAAGTTTTAATGGTAGACCAAAAGAATAAATGCCCATTAGAAATCCCTCCCTGGACCACCGTGTCAGTCTCAGTCCTGAGCCGTAATTTCCCCTGCTTGGTAATTGGATCAGAACATTGTCCCTCCGTGGTGGTCCACAGCCAACTCCTCTCCCCCCAGGAAAGAGAGATATGGGTCACCAACCCTCACTCCTGGTCAGTGACGCTGACTCCCGAAACTGAAATAGCAAAGGCCATCAATCTACCTTGGCTCGATAAGGATCACCGTCCACAGGGCCCACGAAGCTTTCTCTATTGGACACAACAAATTCTGTCAGAGAGGCCCACAATCACCTTAATGGTGGATGGGCGTCCCCTGGAGGGAATGGTAGATACCGGGGCAGACGTCTCGGTGATCAAAGACTCAGATTGGGACTCCCAATGGCCTACCCAGCGAGCTTCGCAAACTGTGGCCGGGGTACGGGGAACCCAATTAGCCCGAAAGTCGGAGCGCTTTCTGGCGTGGCAATATGAGGATACCCAGGGGAAATTCAAAGCGCTCTGCATGCCTGGTCTCCCCATTAACTTATGGGGACGGGACGTTCTGAGCGCTATGGGTGCCCACCTTTGCACAGAGAGCCATTTAAACTAGTTGGGGTCACTCCTCCAGTGAGGGCCGTTCGAATGCAGTGGAAAGATAACACCCCTATATGGGTTGAGCAGTGGCCCCTTACAATGGAAAAACTAACGGCCCTCCGAGAGATTGTTAGTGATTTGTTGAAAAAGGGGCAAATTGAGCCATCCTTTAGCCCCTATAACTCCCCAGTATTTGTGATTAAAAAGAAAAGTGGCAAATGGCGCATGCTTATTGATCTGAGAAGAGTCAATGCGGCGTTCCTACCTTTCGGCGCGCTGCAACCTGGCCTCCCTACGCCAACCGCAATCCCCAGACATTGGTCTATGACAGTAATAGACATTAAGGATTGCTTTTATTCAATACCATTGCACCCTAGAGATAAAGAGAAATTTGCCTTTTCGATACCCTCTATCAATTTGGCCGCCCCCTCAGAGAGATATCAATTCAGAGTCCTCCCTCAAGGGATGGCAAACAGCCCAACAATGTGCCAGGCGTATGTAGCCACCATCCTACAACCAGTCAGAAAGAAACATTCAGAGGCCATGATAATACATTACATGGATGACATCCTGGTTTCATGCGCCACCGAAAAACAAACCCAACAGGTTTTACAGGAGGTCATCGACGCCCTTAAGGCCTACCAACTATACATAGCTCCTGAAAAGATTCAGATCACCCCCCACTATCAATATCTTGGTCATCACATCGATGGGGACAGGATCACTCGCTCCGTCCCACATATACGAACTGATGAAATAAAAACCCTCAATGATTTTCAGAAGCTTATAGGATCCATTCAATGGCTCCGGTCAGTCATTCCCCTCACCGACCAACAGATGGAGCCCCTATATCGTATTCTGCGGGGTGACTCTAACCTTATGTCCCCTCGTCAATGGACGGAAGAGGCCTATCGTGTTATAGAACTCATTCATCAAAAAGCCTCATCCTCCTTGGCTCGCATTGATCCCGATAAGCCTGTTCAATTGACCTTACTACAGGACTTTGGAGGCATCGCTGCCCTTTACCAATCCCATGGAATTCTAGAGTGGATTTACAACCCTAAGCAGAGGAAGGTTCTACCTAATGAATGGGAGGTATGCGCACCTTTCCTTTTACGAGCTATCGAAAAGTGCATGCAGAACTTTGGGATCCGACCTATCATAAACCTGTCGGCCTCTCCCAAGGCCCTGCGTAACCTTGCGCAGGCCTCCTCGCAGTGGGCTGCACTTTATGTCAACCATGACTTCTCAAATACACCACTACCACTCCCTTTACGCGGGTGGCACACCTTACCCCTTTCCAGGCCACCGCCAATTGTAGCATCACAGCCAGTAAAAGGACCCAATGTATTCACAGATGCTACTAAGGCTGGGAGGGCTTCAGTCTACGTCCCACAGAGAAAAATTTTGCATGTGTTTTCTACTCCATACTCATCAGCACAAAAGAATGAAATGGCTGCCATCATTTGTGCTCTTGAGATGTTCTCCGCAGAATCTTTTAATCTTATTACTGATAGTCTTTATTGTGCTAATGCTATTCTCCAGCTGCAAGAAGCTATTGTGGTGCCATCTCGCTCTACTATTGCTAACTTACTCTCCAAGGCTAAGAGTCTTCTTCAATGTCGCTCGCACCCTATCTATGTGCTTCATGTTCGTTCTCACGTTTCTCGTGAAGGCCCTATCTTTCATGGTAATCATGTTGCTGACTCTTCCCTCTACTCCCCAGCCTCATACATTTTCTATGTCACCCCCACAGAGGCGCATAACAGATTCCACCTTTCTGCGCGCTCCCTTAGGATGCTCTATGGCATCCCACATGACGAGGCTAGAAAGATTGTAAAGCGCTGTACTGCGTGTGTTCCTTTCCGTCCACCCCCTCGTGATCAGGTCGTTAATCCTAAAGGGGAACATCCCAATGATCTTTGGCAAATGGACGTTACCCACTACCATACGTCTCTCCTCCATGTGTGTGTAGATACCGCCTCAGGGTTCATTATGGCCACCTTACAACCCCGAGAGATGACCCCAGCTGTTATTGCCCATCTCCTTGAATGCTTTGCCATCGCTGGCGTCCCTAAGGTCCTTAAGACCGATAATGGCCCTGCCTACACCTCTAACGGCTTTGCCACCTTCCTTGTCGAATTTGGCATACGCCATGTTACTGGGATCCCTTATAACCCCACCGGACAGGCCATTGTTGAGCGAGCACACCAGACCTTAAAAAACATGCTCAAAAAACAAAAAGGGGGAGTTGCGGGACGGCTGACATGCGCACAGCTAGCCAGCGCTGTCTATACCTTAAATTTTCTGCAATTCCGGGAAGATGGCCTCACCCCAGCCATGAGGTTCTACGGGCACTGTAAAAGCATGAGCCCCCGAAGTCCCGAATGCAATAAAGCACCCCCTTGTCCGGTAGGAAGTAAAGTCTGGTGGAAAGATGACCAGGGAGAATGGCAGGGTCCCAACGAGGTCATTGTGAGGGGGAAAGGGTATCTTTGTGTCTCCACAGGCAACAAAGAACCTGGAGTCTGGGTTCCCCTCCGAAGGACAGAGAGGCACCGCCTGCCACAGAAGAGCAAGAGACGGAGCAGAGGAAAGAGGGGAAGAGGAAATCTCGGAGTCGGCGAAAGATGCAGATGGCTAGGATGCTGCAGCTCCTGACGCTAGTTCAGGCAGTTTCCCTGACGACTGGGATTCACTTTAACGAGACCCTTCTAGCGCCCGCACGGTCGCAGCCACCTACACATTGGGCCGTCACTCCCCATCTCCCAGTGTTTCAGCTAGTGACCTGGCACCATGAGGCAATTCCGCTCATAGTGACGGGGAACGCCACCCTCATTGCAGGGGGAGCAAGGGCCCCCTTGCCAGCTGCCCTGAAAAGATACAACACCACCCTGTCCTGGCATTCATGGACCATGCCCATATGCCTGCGGCTGAATGACACCACGTCGCACTCCACCCATGGCCCCGCGGATATTTGCTTTCCCTTGTAGACACAAATCGCAGATCAGGTACCGCACCCAGCAAAGACCCTGGGGCCTTACGGATCCACATGGCAGTCATCCCCCACATAGGCAAGGGGAACCGCAGTGCAGTCTACCCGTCTCCCTTGCCGCCGTGCCACCCCACCACGTGGGTTTTTAGCCCCAATGCAGGCCTGCTCCACCGGCATCCACCAGCAGGGGCCTGCCAAGAATGGAACACAGATCGTATTCTGGGATGGTGGGCTGGTGCCCACGCTGGTGGCACCAGTGCCAGTTGCTCAGCCAGGAAGGGTGCAGACGCACTTGTGGAAGATCGGGCTGGCCCTGAACCGTACCGGGGTGGCCATCGAGTTCGACTCCTCTATTGCCGACCTTTGGTCCCACCCCGAGGAATATCATGCTTGGAAGCCGGTGTTTGACCGCGAGGTCCGCTGCCCCTCCGAGCAACCTGGCCGCATGTATATGTGCTCTAATCTGACAGGGACAGTCCAGACAGGCCCCAACGCCATGTTTCTTCTGTGCAGAGCTGGGAACCTGAGTATTACGGGCTCGGCAGAGGTAGGGTATAATGTGAGCTGCAACGAGCCGATTATCACCAATACTCTCAACAGCACGTGTGCCGAGTACTTTGTCCTGCTCCTAGGAATTCCTCCGTACACTATTCACCCGGTGAGAGCTGCACCATACGCTATCTCGCCCGCAGATGACTTGCTAGGTAGAGTCCTGCACCAAAAGAGGGAAGGTCCTGGGTTCGGAGACGTGCTATCAGTAGTCAACTTGGCACTGAATATCCTAGAGGAGGTGCAGATTCAGAAGATGCAGAGGGAACTGAACTTTCTTGCGGAATCCCTACAAAAGTTCATGGTTCAGTCTGGGATTGCGTGGGAACACCAGGAATATATCGATAGAGTACTGTTCGAACAAGTACAGGCAGTCTCAGAAGTTGTTGAGGTGCTGACACATCAGCAGTCCCTCATGTTACGTTATATGAGAATGCCCTGCCATTATAGGTATTATCCTGTTTGTGTAACACCTGTTCCGTATAACAATACCCTGTACAAAGAGCTCAAGGACATATTGAAAACTGCCACTACAGTCACTAACTTTACCTCTGAGTTAGCAGCACTAGATTTGGTGATTAGAGCTATGGAGAATGCAACAATACAATTCCATGAGGACTGGGAGAAAAACTATAATGATGCAAGGGATTGGTGGGACGGGTTGAACCTGCACCAGCTGCTCCAGTGGGTGTCCTTAGGGGGCATCATGTTGATTCTTGGGTTTCTTGTATGCTTATGCTTACCGTGCCTCATCTCATGTCTGTTTAGAGCTGTCCGTGAGTCCCTTGAGTCCATAAAGGCAGAACTCGCCCGCCCCCATCATTAAAACAAAAAGGGGGAGTTGTGAGGGGTGCTCTGGACCTGGGCCCCCTGGGAGGATAGGAGACGCCCAAGAGTCTGGACCTGCTGACGTGGCTTTGCCACGGGGGCACCGCTGACGCAGCATTGCCACCTCAGCACTGGGGCGGCTCTATGCTGGGCTGGGCTCCGCCCTCAGGGAGGAACTGGGGAGGGGCTTACCCGGAATAGGAGGGCGAGTTCTGGGGGATATAAGGCACAACACGGAAGGGGACGGGGGGACTTCTGGCTGACTATCATGTAATAAAGGTGCTCTTATCCACCTCCGGAGTTCTGCCTGATAATTTCTCCCCCTGACCCCCAAGGGGGGAGCCGGAGACGTTCCGAAGACCCGTGGGCAGGGTAAGTTGATGCGGTGATCAGGGTTCCGCCCCTAACAGAAAAAAACTGCCATGTACGCAGCAGAAGACAAGAGTATTCAATCCATTTCAAGAAAATCTATGTAAGCTGTCCAAATTTTTGCTTCCTTGTATGTTTTCTTTTGTCCTCTGCTGCAAGCTTTTTACTTTATTTTCCCTTCTTTATTTTCCCACACATATGCATATGTATGTATGTATGTCTATATATCTGTATCTAAATATACATATATAAAGCTTCTCTGGTTTCTCCTTGCCCAATTCTGATTTTTCTTTCTTTCTTTTTAGTTTTCAATATTCATTTCCACAGAATTTTGGATTTCAAATTTTCTCTCCATGTGCCCCATCCCCTCACCCCAGGACAGCATGTATTCTGATTGGCCTTTCCTCCAGTCTGCCCTTTCTTTTAGCAAACCCCCATCCCCTTCCTGTGTATTTTCCTATAGGACAAGATAGATTTCTATACCCCATTGACTACATATCTTGTTTCCTAGTTGCATGTAAAAACAGTTTTTACCTTTCATTCTTCAAACTTTGCGTTTCACATTCTCTCCTTTCCTCCCTCCCCATCCACCCTTATTGAGAAGGCAAGTAATTTGATAAAGGTTATACATGTGTAGTCATGCAAAACACTTCCATAACAGTCTTGTTGTGAAAGACTAATTATATTTCCCTTCATCCTGTTTTGCCCTCCATTTATTTTTTCTCTCCTTTGACCTGGAAAATGTATCTATGACAAATAATTTGAAAATTATTGGACTATCTAAAAGCCATGATCAAAAAAAGAGCCTAGGCATCATCTTTCAAGAAATTGTCCAGGATAACTTCCCTGATATTCTCGAACCAAAGGGTAAAATAGATATTGAAAGAATCCACCAATCTCCTCCTGAAAGAGATCCCCAAAAGAAAACTCCCAGGAATATTGTAGCCAAATTCCAGAGCTCCCATGTCAAGGAGAAAATATTGCAAACAGTCAGAAAGAAACAATTCCAGTATTGTGAAAACAAAATCAGAAAAACATAAAATATAGAAGCTTCTACATTAAGGGATCAGAGATCTTGGAATATGGTATTCCAGAGGTCAAAGGAGCTAGGATTAAAACCAAGACTCACCTACCTAGTAAAACTGAATATAATAGTTCAGGGGGGGAAATGGAACTTTGGTGAAATAGAGGACTTCCAATCATTCTTGTTGAAAAAGAAACAGAGCTGAATAGAAAATTTGACTTTTAAATACATGAATCAAAAGAAGCATGAAATGGTAAACAGGAAAGAGAAACCATAAAGGACTTATTCAATTTGGACTGTTTATATTCCTATATTGGAATATGATATTTGTGATATGTGAGACTTTTCTCAATATTAAGATAGTTGAAAAGAATATATACATTTGTGGGTATATGTATATACATATATATGTATATACATATATACACATAGAGAGACAGACAGAGAGAGAGAGAGACAGAGGCAGAAAGAGAGAAAGGAAGAGAGTGCACAGGGTGAGAAGAATATGAAAGAATGATGTCTAAAAAGGAAAATTGTATTGAGAGGAATATACTAGGAGGAAGAGAAAGGGAGAGGTAGAATGTAGTAAAGCATTTCACATGAAAGAGATAAGAAAGAGCTTTTACAATGGAGGGGAAGAAGAGGAAGATGAGAGGGAATAAGTGAGCTTTCTGCCATCGGATTTGGCTTCAGGAAGGAATAACATACACACCCAACTGGTTATGGAAATTTATCTTACCCTACAGGAAAGCAGGGAGGACGGGGATAACAGAAGGGTGACAATAGAACGAATGGCAGATTGGGGGGAGGGATAATCAGAAGTAAACACTTCTTGGTTTTAATCCTAGCTCCTTTGACCTCTGGAATACCATATTCCAAGATCTCTGATCCCTTAATGTAGAAGCTTCTATATTTTATGTTTTTCTGATTTTGTTTTCACAATACTGGAATTGTTTCTTTCTGACTGTTTGCAATATTTTCTCCTTGACATGGGAGCTCTGGAATTTGGCTACAATATTCCTGGGAGTTTTCTTTTGGGGATCTCTTTCAGGAGGAGATTGGTGGATTCTTTCAATATCTATTTTACCCTTTGGTTCGAGAATATCAGGGAAGTTATCCTGGACAATTTCTTGAAAGATGATGCCTAGGCTCTTTTTTTGATCATGGCTTTTAGATAGTCCAATAATTTTCAAATTATTTGTCATAGATACATTTTCCAGGTCATTTGTTTTTCCAGTGAGATATTTCACATTGTCATCTATTTTTTTCATTCTTTTGGTTTTGTTTTATAATTTCTTGATTTCTCAAAAAGTCTTTAGCTTCCATTTGCAACATTCTAATTTTGAAGGAATTATTTTCTCCAGTGAGTTTTTGGATGTCTTTTTCTATTTGCTTTTTAAGGCATTCTTCTCCTCATTGGCTTTTTGGACCTCTTTTGTTATTTGTGATAGTCTATTTTTAAGATGTTATTTTCTTTGGCAATTTTTTTTTGTTTCCTTTAGCAAGCTGTTGACTCATTTTTCATGATTTTCTTGCATCACTCTCATTTCTCTTCCCAATTTTTCCTCTACTTCTCTTACTTGATTTTCAAAATCCTTTTTGAGCTCTTCCATCACCAGAGACCAATTATTTTTTTTTTGAGGTTTTGGATGTAACAGCTTTGGCTTTGCTGTCTCCTTCTGGTTGTATGTTTTGATCTTCCTTGTCACCAATGATGTAAGAAAATACCTCTTCACTAAGAAAATAAGAATCTGTTCTGTTTCTTTTTCACCCATTTGCTCACTTTCCCAGCCAATTACTTGACTTTTGAGCCTTAGTTAAGTGTAGAGCTCCAGAAGCAACCTCTACTTCAACAGTGGCCACCATCACCCTGAAGCTGGGGCTGAACCATGCTCCTCTGTCAGCTAGGTGAGAGACCCTTTTCACTGACCTTGGAAGTTATCTTTGGTACTTGTGAGTTGAGAAGTATGGAAACCACATCAGCTGCTAGCAATTCAGTCCCGTAAGGCCTGTTCTAATTCTTTTCATTCTGGCATGGCCCACATGGAACTGCTCTCTTCTCCTAGCCTGGTAAGATAAATCCTTACTGTTGATCTTCCTGATTGTCTTGGGCTAGGAATTTGCTTCACTTTGTCATTTTGTGGCTTCTGCTGCTCTAGATTTTAGAGTTATTTTTTACAGAATTTTTTTGAGGGATTTGGGGAAAGACTCTAGTCAGTCCCTGCTTGTACTCTGCCATCTTGGCTCCACCCTCACCCAATTATGACTTTTAAGGAGTCATTTTCTTCCTTAAGATTCTGGATCTCCTTTTCCACTTGGTTGACTTTCTTTTTACAATCTTCTTGTTTTTCTTTTGTTATTCTTATTTTTAAGAATTCCTTCAATCTCTCTTATTTGATTTTTGAAATCTCTTTTGTGTTCTATGAATTCTTTTTGAGCAGGTGAACATTTGACAATGCCTTTTGGGATAGAAGAGGATTTTAAACAACTTTTTTGCTACAGTGTCCTTCTCTGAAAATGAACTTGGTTCTTCTCTATTATGATAATAACTGTGTATGGTTGGCTTCTTTATCCTTTGCCTACTCATTTAAAACAAAAAAAAATAGCAGCTTATTTTTATAACAACCTCTCATCCTATGGTCTGAGGGATGGTGCCTCTAGCCTCAGGTCCTTCTTACAGTTATTTTTTAAGCTTTGTCCTGAGTCCAATTTCTGCACTCCTTTCCCCCTTCAAGCCACAGCTAGTGCTCCCTGGTACGCTAAGAACCCTGTAGTGGCTATGACCTTCAGTTCTCCCCTCTGTACTCTAACACAGGCCAAAAACTCAGTTCACCTATAAGTACCCACAGACATTGGCATGCCTGCCTCACTGCTTCTGTACTGGGTATGTGCTTGTTCCCTCTCTCCCAATACTGCAATTCAGCAGCATAGCTGGGCCTGGCATCCATAGTCATCAGAGACTCCCTCAGTCTTGCCCTGCTCAAACACCTGACTGATTATACTGTCCAGGAGGTGAAAATTCCTGTGACTGAGGTCAAGGCTATCTTACCTCCAGGGCATGCCACTTGCTATTTCAGCTTGGAAGTGTTTGCACATCCTTTGATCTTTCTTCAGATCCTCTACAGTTGTCTCAGGAGGATCATTGTTCTGCCTGGAGTCTTGCTTATTATTGCTTCTCTACTTTCACCCCTGAGGTCTATTTTGTCTTATTTGTGGAGGAAATCTGGAGAGCCTGGAGTTTTCTGACCTATTCCATCTTCACAAAATCCTCGCCAAAAGCTTTCCTTCTTAGAACAATTTTATTAACCATTTGACCAATCAGTGAACATTTATAAAACACCTACTATGTGACAAGCACTGTGCTAAGTTCTGAGGATACGAAAAGAGGCAAAAATTAGTCCTTGCCCTCAAGGAGATTACAATCTAACTGGAAAGACAACATGCAAACAAATACATTGAAAAGCAAACTATAGGGGGTGGAGAGAAGACAGCAGAGTAGAAAGACACACATATGCTAGCTCTGAACCCACAGCCCATAAAATACCTGTAAAAAAGAACTCCCAACAAATTCTAGAGCAGCACAAGCCACAGAACAACAGAGCAGACGAAACTTCTGTTCCAGAGAGCCCTGAAAACCTCTTGCAAAAAGTCCTCGCACTGTGGACCCAGAGCTGAGCGCAGCCCTGCCTTGGCCATGCAGCACCGAGAGGAGTAAATCCGAGCAGGCTTCAGGGACAGAATCTCCAGTGGCTGCTCGGGTCCCTCCACCCATGGGCCCCAAAGGTTGGTGAGAGGGTCTTCTCGGCTGTCCAAGAGGGGAGTGGGGTGCCCCCATAACTCAGGCCCCCTCAGGAGGCAGCAGCAGAGGTGGCAGCAGACCAGGGCTCCCCAAGCAGGCAGGAGCCCAGATCCATTGTTGAAGGTCTCTGCATAAACCCCCTGAGGGAACTGAGCCCCGTGAGGCAGCCCTGCCCCCACCTGAGCACCTGAACTTAATCTCACACTGAATAGCAGCCCTGCCCCCACCAAAAGCCCTGAGGCTGGAAGCAGCATTTGAATGTCAGATCCCAAGCGCTGGCTGGGTGGATCTGGAGGCAAAGTGGGTGTGAAGAGAATATTCAGAAGTCAAGTCACTGGCTGGGAAAATGCCCAGAAAAGGGAAAAGAAATAAGACTATAGAAGGTTACTTTCTTGATGAACAGATATTTCCTCCCTTCCTTTCTGATGAGGAAGAACAATGCTTACCATCAGGGAAAGACACAGAGGTCAAGGCTTCCGTATCCCAGCCCACTCAATAGGCTCAGGCCATAGAAAAGCTCAAAAAGGATTTTGAAAATCAAGTTAGAGAGGTGGAGAAAAAACTGGGAAGACAAATGAGAGACATGCAAGTAAAGCATGAAAAACAAGTAAACATCCTGCTAAAGGAGACCCAAAAAAATTCTGAAGAAAATAACACCTTGAAAAATAGGCTAATTCAATTGGCAAAAGAGGTTCAAAAAGCCAATGAGGAGAATAATGCTTTCAAAAGCAGAACTAGCCAAATGGAAAAGGAGATTCAAAAGCTCACTGAAGAAAATAGTTCTTTCAAAATTAGAATGGAACAGATGGAGGCCAATGACTTTCTGACAAACCAAGAAATCACAAAACAAAACCAAAAGAACGAAAAAATGTAAGAGAATGTGAAATATCTCATTGGAAAAACAACCGACCTGGAAAATAGATCCAGGAGAGACAATTTAAAAATTATGGGACTTCCTGAAAGCCATGATTAAAAAAAGAGCCTAGACATCATCTTTCACGAAATTATCAAGGAAAACTGCCCTGAGATTCTAGAACCAGAGGGAAAAATAAGTATTCAAGGAATCCACAGATCACAACCTGAAAGAGATCCAAAAAGAGAAACTCCTAGGAACATTGTGGCCAAATTCCAGAGTTCCCAGGTCAAGGAGAAAATATTGCAAGCAGCTAGAAAGAAACAATTCAAGTACTGTGGAAATACAATCAGGATAACATAAGATCTAGCAGCTTCTACATTAAGGGATCAAAGGGCATGGAATAGGGTATTCCAGAAGTCAAAGGAACTAGGACTAAAACCAAGAATCACCTACCCAGCAAAACTGAGTATAATACTTCAGGGGAAAAATTGGTCTTTCAATGAAATAAACTACTTTCAAGTATTTTTGATGAAAAGACCGAGCTGAAAAGAAAATTTGACTTTCAAACACAAGTATGAGAAGAAGCATGAAAAGGTAAACAGCAAAGAGAAGTCATAAGGGACTTACTAAAGTTGAACTGTTTACATTCCTACATGTAAAGACAATATTTGTAACTCTTGAAACTATTCCGTATCTTGGTAGTGGGTGGGATTACACACACACGCACGCACACGCACATGCACACACACATAGAGACAGAGTGCACAGAGTGAATTGAAGAGGATGGGATCATATCTTAAAAAATGAAATCAAGCAGTGAGAGAGAAATACATGGGGAGGAGAAAGGGAGAAATGGAATGGGGCAAATTATCTCTCATAAAAGAGGCAAGCAAAAGACTTATTAGTGGAGGGAAAAAGAGGGGAGGTGAGAGAAAAACATGAAGTTTACTCTCATCACATTCCACTAAAAGCAGGAATAAAGTGCACACTCATTTTGGTATGAAAACCTATCTTACAATAAAGGAAAGTGGGCGATAAGGGGGTAAGGAAGGTGGGGAGGATGATGGAAGGGAGGGCATGGGGAGCAGGGAGCAATTTGAGGTCGACACTCATGGGGAGGGACAGGATCAAAAGAGAGAACAGAAGTAATGGGGGACAGGATAGGATGGAGTCTTATACAACACGACTATTATGGAAGTCATTTGCAAAACTACATAGATTTGGCCTATATTGAATTGCTTGCCTTCCAAAGGGAAGGGGTGGAGAGGGAGGGAGGAAGAGAAGTTGGAACTCAAAGTTTTAGGAACAACTGTCGAGTACTGTTCTTGCCACTAGAAAATAAGAAATACAGGTAAAGGGATATAGAAAGTTATTTGGCCCTACAGGACAAAAGAGAAGATGGAGACAAGGGCAGAGAGGGATGATAGGAGAGTAGATTGGTGATAGGGGCAATTAGAATGCTTGGTGTTTTGGGGTGGGGGGAGGGGACAAAAGAGGAGAAAAATTGGAACCCAAAATTTTGTGAAAATGAATGTTAAAAGTTAAATAAATAAATAAACGAATGAATGGATGAATAAATAAATAAGTAGATAAGCACATAAATAAATAAATAGATAGATAAATAGATGAATAGATGAATAAAGAAAAGCAAGCTATATATGGATAAAAAGGAGATAATTATCAAAGAGAAGCCCTATAATTATGGGGGCTCCTTAACTTTTCCCTGACTTTTTGGAATATTCTTTCTTTATATTTAGGGTATCTTCTTGAGCAAAATAGCACCTCACATTTATAGGGTTGTGTTAAAAAATCTTATATAATTATCCTATTTAATTCTTATAATAATTCTACTAAGTTTTAATGTAAGTGGAGTAGCTAGGTGGTGCAGTGTACAGACTGCCATATCTGGAATCAAGAAGACCTGTCTTTAAATCTAGCCTCAGACCCTTCCTAGTTTTGTGACCTTGGGCAAGCCACTTAACTCTCTTTGGCTCCGTTCCTCTTCTGTAAAACAATCTGGAGAAGGAAATGGCAAACCACTCCTGTATCTGCCAAGAAAACCCCAAAAGGACAATGAACAGTTGGACACAACTGACATGATCAAATAATACCAGTAAAATAAGTATTATCACTCTAGTTTATAGATGAAGGGGGGAAAAAATCTGTGTGGTCGTTATTTGACCAAGGTCACTTGACCAAGACTTGAACTCAGATCTTTTGACTACAAATCCAATGCTAATTTCCATGGCAATATGTTACCTCCCATGTGTTCTTTATTGTATGTTATGAATGTTATGATGACATGGTCACTTTCTTCCAAAATTCCTATTTTTTTCTACTTCATGAAGCAGTCTTTCCTTGTTCGTCCTAATTAATTCTAGAGTAGCAGTTCCCTTTGTCATTCTGGCTTCTGCAAGATAAAATTGTCAGTAATGAAAGTCAAGAATTTATCAGATGCTCTGCTTTTAAAAAAAAATGAGATTCCCAGGCAAAGTAGAGAGGATATAAACCTCCAATGACTGTTATATCATGCCACTGTGCTAATTTCATCATTTATATTAGGAAAGCATCATCACAATGCTCCATTGGAACAGGCAGTCTATAGCAGGCCATAGAGTGCAGCCCAAATTAGATTAAAATGTAGTTAGGAAATATGTAACAAATTAAATACAAATTCAATAAAGCATGAATGATATTAATTTGTGATTTCTAAGTCAATATGTGGTCCACAGAGATCTGTTTGTATTTGATTTCAATGTCATTGGTCTATAGAATACTTTCATAACAAAAACGCTTTTCTTCTCATCCATATAATCTCCACCATGACCTCACTTTCAAATTTATATCTTTCCATGTAACTTTATAACATATTGACATACAATGTTATTTACTCCCTGCTCCTTTAATTAGATCTCTTTTATAGTAACTAGCTTTTACATAGTGCTTTCAATTTTGCAACACACTTTGCAAATATTATCTCCTCTTATCCTTACAAAATCCTGGGAGGTATGTGCTATTATTATCCCTGATTCATAGATGAGGAAACAGTGAGGCACACAGTGGTAATGTAACTTGATCACAGCCATACAAGTATTCAGTGTTTGAGGCAGGATTTGAACTCTGCTCTTCCTGACTTCAGGACTAGTACTGTGTCCACTGTACCACTTCTCTGCCTTTGTTTTTTTTAAGGCACAATATGCTTGCCTATTTCCAAATTCTACTTAAGAATCTCAACCTACCAAGCTTTGGTGTTACCTATGAACTTGTTTTTATATCCTTGTGGTAAAATGTTTGGTTTATCTTGTTTATCAGCCCATACTCACTGAGTATGGTATAATCAAGACAGGCAATATGTTAAAGAATTGTACTTGCTCTCAGAAAGTAAATATTTGAGACCCAGTTCTGTCACATACTACATACTAGCTTTGAGACTATTTATTTAAAGAATTTAAACTTTAATTATTTAAAATATTTAAACTTCCTGAACCCCAATTTTCTCATCTGTCAAACAGGCATGATACCACTTGTATAACCTATTTCACAGAGATTTTGTGAAGATCAACTGAGATGAAGGCTATAAAGTAGTTAATAAAAAAATCAAGTGCTATGTAAATTTCATTCATCATTAATGCATATGAAACAGAAAATTATAGAGTGACATGGAATTATATGTTGCTATTTTATATATAACAGTAATATAGCTGGGAGTTAAGAGGCAGAGAAAGCTGGCCTCTGAGTCAAGATGACCTGAATTGCCTCTGATACATCCTGGCTGTGAGACCACATCACAGGCTACATTCTAAGACTACAAATTGACAAACAGCATTGACAGAGAATGCTTTCCTATTGGGGAAATCCTTAAGCTGATGAAATCATAAGTCCAGAGCAAAAAATGAAACCAAACCAAATTTTAACGCCCCAAATCAGGACTCATTACTATTTTTTATGGTCTCATTTTATTCTCAGTTATTTTTCACATGATAATCTTCTCCACTGTTATTGCTTCAACACCATAACTGTTGTCCTCCAAAATATCTTGTTTGACAATTTGTCTTGACATTTTTCTCCCTTTCTCTCTATTTTCAGTTTGAAGCCCTGTTGATCAAATAATCAAGTGCTTGGCCAAATACTTTCTTCTAATCCTCATGAGGCATACCTCTTTTCTTGCCAGGATCCCATCATTCTGGTATGATGAGCAAGAAAACTGAATCTTATTTTTTGAAATGATCTGTATAGACAGCTATTCCCCTCTCATATCTTTCTTGCTTTTTCCAAAACTTCAATTGGAAGAATAAATAAAAAAAAACTGTGCCTTCACATATTCAGTTTCTTACCCAAGACTTTCAAGTCAACAGAGATATATTTTAGATGTCACAGGATCATAGGGTCATTCCACTAGACTTGATAGTTACCTCAGAGAACATAAAATCTAACTCTCTCATGTGTAGATAAGGAAACTGAGACTCTGAGCAGTTAAGTGCCTGATCCATGTTCACCCAGTAAGTGAAGTACTTTTGGTGGTAATCACTTACCAGAAGAAATCTTTATTTTCAATTCTACTATGTTAAGGAGATGCTTGTTTTATTTCTTAAGTTCAGAATGAAATTGAAAAAAAAGAAATGGGTGGCCTCCAGCAACTTTGATAAGTCTTGGCAGTCTTTTATTTTCCTCTCACATCTAGAATACATGTTTTAAAAAGATGGCATAACTCTCAACTGGGCAGACCTAAGATGGCTATATGCAGCCAACTTATCAATATATCAGCCAGTTCTTCTCATTCTCACACTCCTTTCCATAATTATAGGCAGAAGTATGTTGACCAGCTTGAACTATCTTGGCAGAATCATTAAATTTTCAAAATTTGCATTTACATCTCAAAAATTGCTAAACACTACAAACTGGGACTTGATTTATTGTTATTGATTGTCTAAGTTTAAGAAAAAGATGGAGAAAATGTTAACAATAATAATGAACTTAAAATTGTGCCATGCATGCTCTTTTTTGAAGGGGAGAGACCTTGTTAAACATTTACCAGTACATCCTTCATACATGACTTTCCCCCTACATTCTCCCTAATAAGCCTGGAAGAGTTATGGTGCCACACATCATGACAAATCCTTCTTGTGTTGAAATTTGGGTTTCCCTAAATCTTCAAATATCTATGAATTCTCTCAACTCTTTTTTGTTTGTTTTTCCTTTTTTAATTCATTTTAAACTTAAATACAAAAAGACAAAAAAGTTCTTTGTATACAATACCACACAAAAAGAGGATTTTATATACAATCATGAATCTGTATTCCACACTTCACTTTTTAAAAAATTATTTAGTTTTAGTTTTCAACATTCACTTCCACAAGACTTTGAGTTCCAAACTTTCTTGTCATCTCTCCCCTCCACCCACCGCAAGAGATCTTGCATTCCAATTACTCCTCTCAATCTGCCCTCCTGTCTATCACATCTCTCTCTCCTCTCATCCCCTTCCCCTCTATTGCCTTGTAGGGCAAGATAGATTTCTATACCCCATTGCCTGTATATCTTATTTCCCAGTTGAATGTAAAAACAATTAAAAATAAATAAATAAAACATTAAAACAAAACACATTTCTTTATGAAAAAAATTTGTTTTTAAAACTTTGAGTTCCAACTTCTCTCTCTTCCTCCCCCTCCACCCAATCCCACTGAGAAGGCATGCATGATATAGGTTATACATGTGTAGTCATGCAACATCCTTTCATAACAGTCATGATGTGAAAAACTAACTATATTTCCTTCCATTCTCTCCTGCCCCTCATTTATTCTATTCTCTCTTTTGATTCCGACCCTCCTCAAGAATATTTACTTCTAATTGCCTCCTCCCCCTTTTACCCTACCTTCTGTCATTCTCCACACCCCAGCCCTCCCCACTTATCCCTTTCCCTCTTACTTTCCTGTAGTGTAAGATAGATTTTCATACCAAATTGAGTGTGCATGTTATTCCCTCCTTAAGTTAAACAGGATGACAGTAAGGTTCACTCTTTCCCTCTCACCTCCTCCCTGTTCTCCTCCATTGAAAAAATTTTTTCTTGCTTCTTTTACGTGAGATAATTTACCCCACTCTATTTCTCCCTTTCTCCTCTCAATATATTCCTCTCTCACCCCTTAATTTTACTTTTTTAGGTATCATCCCTTCATATTCAACTCATCCCATGCCTTCTGTCTATATTTTATATATATGTATGTATGTATGCATGTATGTATAATGCCTCCAACAACCCTAATACTGAAAAAGATCTCAAGAGTTACAAATATTATCTTTCCATGTAGGAATGTAAATAGTTCTACTCTATTAAATCCCTTATCATTTCTCTTTCCTGTTTACCTTTTCATGCTTCTCTTGATTCTTGTATTTGAAAGTCAAATTTTCTCTTCAGCTCTGGTCTTTTCATCAAGAATGCTTGATAGTCCCCTATTTCATTGAATGACCATTTTTCCTCCTGAAGTATTATACTCAGTTTTTCTGGGTAAGTGATTCTTGATTTTAACCCTAACTCCTTTGCCCTCTGGAGTATCATATTCCAAGCCCTTCGATCCCTTAATGTAGAAGCTGCTAGATCTTGTGTTATCCTAATTGTGTTTCCACAGTACTGCAATTGTTTCCTTCTGGTTATATGCAATATTTTCTCCTTGACCTGGGAGCTCTGGAATTTAGCTACAATATTCCCAGGAGTTTTCCTTTTGGGATGTCTTCCAAGAGATGATCTGTGGATTCTTTCAATATCTATCTTACTGTCTGGTTCTATAATGTCAGAGCAGTTTTCCTTGACAGTTTCTTGAAAGATGATGTCTAGGTTCTTTTTTTATTATTATTATTTTCAGGTAGTCTCATTAATTTTTAGATTGTCTCCCCTGGATCTACTTTCTAGGTCAGTTGTTTTTCCAACAAGATATTTCACATTGTTTTCTATTTTTTCATTCCTTTGGTTTTGTTTTATAATTCTTGATTTGCTCCATTCTAATCTTTAAGGAATTATTTTCTTCACTGAACTTTTGGATCTTCTTTTCTATCTGGTCAATCCTGCTTTTTAAGGAATTATTTTCCTTATTGGCTTTTTAGATCTCTTTTGCCATTTTAGTTAGTCTATTTTTAAGGTATAATTTTCTTCAGCATTTTTGGGTCCATGAAGTTGATTGATTTTTCATGATGTTCTTGAGTCGCTCTCATTTCTCTTCCCAATTTTTGCTCTATTTCTCTTACTTGATTTTCAAAATCCTTTTTGAACTCTTCCATGGCTTGAGACCATTTCATATTTTTCTTGGAGGCTTTGGATGCAGAAGTGTTGATTTTACTGTCTTTTTCTCTTTGTATATGCTGTTCTTCCTTGTCACCAATTTAAGATTCTATAGACTGATTCTTTTTCCAGTTTTTGCTCATTTCCCCCATCATTTACTTGACTTTTGAGCTGTTTGTCAAGGTGGCTCTCTGCTTCCAGTTGGAGTGGAAAGGTGTACTCAGTCACTCAATCCCCCTACAGTCTGTGAGCCTAGAGCTCCAGAAACAGCTACTGCCTGTGCTCCTGTTGTGGCTGCTTTGGACTCCTCCACCCCCTTCATTCCCTGGGGGTGGGACTAGAGCACTCTACTCTTTCACACAGATCCCACAGGTTTTTTCCACTGACCTTTCAATTTATTCTTGATGTTTTGGGGTCATAAAGTCTGTAAACTATCACAGATGCCAGAGATTCAGTTCCCCTGAAGCCTGCTCAGGTCCTGTTTGTGCTAGCATAGCCCACACTACACTGCACTGTGCTCCCAGCATGGTACAATACATGCTTGCCTTTGACTTTCCAGGCTGTCTTGTACTGGAGATTTGCTTTACTCCTTCATTCCACAGCTCCAGAATTTGTTTGGAGTCATTTTTTACAGGTATTTTGCTGGGCGTCTCTGCTTCTACTCTACCATTTTGACTCCACTCTCTCTCTACTTTTCTGTGGAGAAGAGGACAGTGTTTCTTCCAATAAGTTCAAATTTTCCCTCTGTAAGAAGAGGAACCTTGAACAGAATCATAGAACCATAGAATGTGAGAGTTGAAAGAGACCCTGAGGATCTATCTATTCCAATCTGTACATGAAATGAGTACCCACTCTAATTTACCAGATAAATGGTCTTCCATCCCATTCCCACACATGGTGGGCCACTGTTTTGTGGAACAATTGCATCCCTTTTTCTGGAAGTTATTCTTTTTTTTTTTTTATGCAGCCCAAAGTGGTACCACATATCTGCCACTTGACTGCCACATTAATGGTCATATTGTGACTGTAATCATTAGACTGTGAGCTCTTTTAGGGCAGGGACTGTGTTCTGCCTTTCTTTGGAACCCCAGCATTCGCCACGGTGACCAGCATATTGTAAGCATTTAATAAATGTTTATTCACTGACTAGTTTGCTAAAATTCCTCAGATTTTTTTAAATAAAAAAATGGTCATTCAATGAAATAGAGGACTTTCAAGCATTCTTGATGAAAAGACCAGAGATAAACAGAAAATTTGACTTTCAAACACAAGAATCAAGAGAAGCATGAAATGGTAAACAGGGAAGAGAAATCATAAGGGACTTACACATTTCTCCATAGAAAGATCATATTTGTAAGTATTCTATATTTCTTCTGGTTATATTCCCTAATTCTCCTGGATCCTCTTTAATCTTCCTTACATTTATTACAGTCTCCTTGTCTCTCTTTGATTATTTTCTTTGTTTTCAACTTGGGAAGTATATTTGCACTGATAAAATAATATTAGTGCTTGATGTTTCTATCAATGTGCTCATGAGCCTCCACCAGAATACTCCTTAGTAATTATTAGCAAATTTAATTAGCTTTTAGAAAAGAATATTTATTAAGCAGTTATAGCACAATATGGCTGTTACTCTGTATGATATTCTTCTGGTTCTGCTCAATTCATTCAACAACAATTCATGTAAGTCAGTGCAGGTTTTTCTGAAGTTTACCTGCTCATTGTTTCTTATGGAACAATAGCATTCTATTACATTCATATAGCATTGACTATAAAGCCATTTGCCAGTTGATGTGCATCCTCTCAATTTCCTATTCTTGGCCATCACAAAAAAGACCTGTTAGAAGTATTTTTGTACATGTGGGTCCTTTTTCCCTTTTATAAGATCTCTTTGGGATACAAACCTAGAAAAGTTATTGCTGGGTCAAAGGGTATGCACAGTTTTATAGACTTTGGGTAGAATTCTCAACTGCTTTCCAGAATGGTTGGATCACTTCACAACTCCACCAATAATATATTAGTGTACCAATTTTCCCACATCTCCAACATTTGTAATTTCCCTGTTTTGTCATGTTAGTCAATCTGATAGATGTGATGTAGTACCTCAGAGTTGTTTTGATTTGAATTTTTCTAATCAATAGTGATTTAGAGCATTTTGTCATATGACAAAAGATAGCCTTAATTTCTTCATCTGAAAACTACCTGTTAATGTTTTTGACCATTTATCAATAGTGAATGACTTCTATTCTTATAAATTTGACTCACTTCTCTATATATTTTAGAAATGAGACCTTTATCAGAGACACTGGTTGTAAAATTTTTTCTCAGCATTCTGATTCCCTTCTAAACTTGGTTGCAATGGCATTTTTTGTGCAAAAAAATGTTCAATTTAATATAATCAAAATGATTCATTTTGCAATTCATAATGTTCTCTATCTCTTATTTGGTGATAAATTCTTCTGTTCTCCATAATTCTGAAATGATGGAATTTATTGGCATATAGTTGGGCAAAATAGCTACTATTTATTGTTTTAATTTCCTCCTGACTGGTGGTGAATTCAACCTTTTCATTTTTGATACTAGTAATTTGGTTTTCCTGTTTCTTAAAATTGAATTAACCCAACATTTATTTTATTGTTTTTTCATAAAACCAGCTCTTACTTTTATTTATTAGTTCAATAGTTTTCTTCATTTCAGTTTTGTTAATCTCTGCCTTGGTTTTCAGGATTTCTAATTTAGTATTTAGTTAGGGATTTTTAATTTGTTCTTTTTCTAGCTCTTTTAGTTGTATGCCCAATTCATTGATCTCCTCTTTCTCTATTTTGTTCATGTAAGCAGTTAGAGACATAAAAATTCCCCTAAGAACTATTTTCACTGCATCCCATAGATTTTGGTATGTTGCTCATTATTGTCATTCTCTTGGATGAAGTTATTGTTTCTATGAGTTGTTGTTTGACCTCCTCATTCTTTAGGATTAGATTAATTTAGTTTCTAATTAAATTTTTGTTCATCTTTCCACAGTTCTTTATTACATGAGATTTTTATTGTATCATGATCTGAAAAGGATGCACTTAATATTTCATCCTTTCTGCAGTGGATTATAAGGTTTTCATGCCCTAATACAAGGTCATTTTTTTGTGTATGTGCCATGCACCACTAAGAAAGAGTTATCTTTCCTATCTATTCACATTCAATTTGCTCCATCTAACTTTTCTAAATTTCTATTCACCTCCTTAACTTCTTTCTTGTTTATTTTGTGATTAGATTTTTCTAGTTCAGAGAAAGGGAAGGTGAGGTTCCCCACCAGTATAGTTGTGCTATCTGTTTCTTGCTGTAACTCCCTTAATATCTTCTTTAAGAATTTGGATGCTGTTCTACTTGGTGCATATATGTTAAGTAATGCTATTTCTTCATTGTCTATAGCACCTTTTGCTTTTGCTTTGTCTGAGATCAGGATTGTTTCACTGCTTTTTTTTTTACTTCAGTTGATGTATAATATATTCTTCTCCAACTTTTTACCTTTACTCTGTGTGTATCCTTCTGCTTCAAAGGTGTTTCTTGTAAACAACAAATTGTAGGATTATGGATTTCAATTCATTCTACTATCTACTTCCACTTTATGGAAGAATTCATCCCATTAACATTTCCAGTTATGATTACTGTGTTTTTCTCTCCATCCTATTCCTCCCCCATTTATGCTTTTCTCTCTTCTTTCTCCCCTTCCCTACTCACCAGTGTTTTGCTTCTGACCACTGCCTCCCTCAGTTTGCCCTCTTTTCTCTCAGTCCCCTCCCTTTTCTTTTGCTATTCCCCTACTACATCTTCCCTTTCTTTTATCCATCCCTTTCCATTTTTTGCCCTTTCCCCTCCTACTTCCCATAGGGTAAGTTAGATTTCTATACTTAATTGTGTTATTTCCTTTTTGAGCTGAATCCAATGAGAGTAAGATTCAAACAATGTTCACCCCCTCTCTCCTTTCCATCTACTGTAATAGGTCTTTGTGTCTCTTCATGTGATGTAATTTACCCTTTTCTGCCTCCTCCTTTCCTCTTCTCCCAGTGTAAACCCCTTTAACTTCTTAATTAGATTTCTATCATCACATCAAAGACAATTTCTACCCATGCTCTCTATGTATACCTCTTCTAAATGTCATAATAAACATACAGATCTTAAGAGTTACAAGAATTATTTTCCCATGTAGGCATGAAAACAGGTTGCCCTTATTGAATAACATTGTTTTTCTTTCCTGTTTATCTTTTCATACCTCTCTTGAATCTTGTATTTGAACATCAAATTTGCTGTTGAGCTCTGGTTTTTTTGTGAGGAAGGTTTGCAGGTCCTCTATTTCATTGCATGTCCATCTCCTCATCTGAAAGATTATGGACCATTTTGTTGATTAGTTGTTTCTTAGTTATAATTCAAGTTCCTTTTCCTTCTAGATTATCATATTCCAAGCCTTACGATTCTTCAATGTAAAAGCTTCAAGGTCCTGTGTAATTTTGTCTGTGGTTCCATGATATTTAAATTGTTTCTTTCTGACTGCCTGCAAAATTTTCTCTTTGATCTGATAATTTCAGGATTTGGTTACTCTATTCCTTGGTCTTTTCAATTTGGGATCTCTTTCAGGAGGTGTTTAGTGGATTCTTTGGATGAATATTTAACGTTTTGGTTCTAGAACCTCAGGGAAGTTTTCCTTGATAATTTCTTGAAGGATGCTGTCCAGGCTCTTTTTTTTAATGTTTATTTACTTATTTTTAGTTTTCAACATTCACTTCTTTCTCCCTCCCCACCCATTCCCACTGAGAAGGCAAGCAATTAAATATAGGCTATATATGTGTAGTTTTGCAAAAGATTTCCATAATAATCATGTTGTGTAAGAGTAACTATATTTCCATCCATCCTATCCTGCCCCTCACTTATTCTATTCTTTTTTTGACCTTGTTCCTCCCCAAAAGTGTTTTCTTCTAATTACTCCCCTACTTATCCGCTTCTATTGTACTTTCCCATACTGTAAGATAGATTTTCATACCAAATTCAGTGTGCACGTTATTCCTTCCTTAAGCCAAATGTGATGAGAGTAAGCTTCACATTTTCCCTCTCACCTACCCACTTTCCCCCTCCATTAGAAAAGCTTTTACTTGCATCTTTCATGAGAGACAATTTGCCCCATTCCATTTCTCCCTTTCTCCTCCCAATATATTCCTCTCTCACCCCTTAATATTATTTTTTTAGATATCATTCCTTCCTATTCAACTCACCCTGTGCTCTCTGTCTCTCTCTGTCTCTGTATATATGTATGTATGTATGTGAGAAAATTTCAAAAGTTACAAATATTTTCTTTCCATGTAGGAATGTAAACAGTTCAACTTTAGTAAGTCCTTATGATTTCTCTTTCCTGTTTACTTTTTCATGTTTCTCTTGATTCTCATGTTTGAAAGTCAAATTTTCTCTTCAGCTCTGGTCTTTTTATCAAGCATACTTGAAAGTCCCCTATTTCATTGAATGAACATTTTTTCCCCTGAAGTATTATACTCAGATTTGCTGGGTAAGTGTTTCTTGGTTTTTATCCTAGTTCTTTTGACTTCTGGAATATCATATTCCAAGCCCTTCAGTCCCTTAATGTAGAAGCTGTTAGATCTTGTGTTATCCTGATCATATTTCCACAATACTAGAATTGTTTCTTTCTAGACACTTGCAATATTTTCTTTTTGACCTGGGAACTCTAGAATTTGGCTACAATATTCTTAGGAGTTTCTCTTTTTGGTTCTCTTTCAAGAGGTCATCAGTGGATTCTTTAAATATTTATTTTGCCCTCTGGGTCTAGAATATCAGGGCAGTTGTCCTTGATAATTTCCTGAAAGGTGATGTGTAGACTTTTTTTTTGATCATGATTTTAAGTAGACCAATAATTTTTAAATTATCTCTCCTTGATCTATTTTCCAGGTCAGTTATTTTTCCAATGAGATATTTTACATTGTCTTCTATTTTTTCATTCTTTTGATTTTGTTTTGCAGTTTCTCATAAAGTCATTAACTTCTGTTTGTTTCATTCTAATTTTTAAAGAACTCTTTTCTTCAGTGAACTTTTAAAAGTCCTTTTCCATTTGGAAAATTCTGCTTTTTAAAACATTCTTCTCCTCCTTGGCTTTTTGGCCCACTTTTTCCATTTGCTTTAGTCTATTTTTAAAGGTATTGTTCTCTTCAGCATTTTTTGGATCTCCTTTAGCAAGCTGTTGATTCATATTTCATGATTTTCTTGCATCACTCTTATTTCTCTTTCCAGTTTTTCCTTCACCTCTCTTACTCAATTTTCAAAGTTGTTTTGAGCTCTTCTATGGTCTGAGAGCACTGCATATCTTTTTGGAGGTTTTGGATGTAGAAGCCTTGACTTTGATATCTTCCTCTGATGGTATGCTTTGTTCTTTCTCATTCTAAAGGATGGAAGAAAATATCTTTTCGCCAAGAAAGTAGACTTCTATAGTCTTATTTTTCCCCCTTTTTGGTCATTTTATCAACTTGTTACTTTACTTTTGAGTCCTTTGTCAAGTGGAAAGTAGACCCTAGAGACCTGTAAATTCTCAGTTCCTCCAAGGTGGCACAATCAAGGAAGAGGAATTTACTCCCATCTTAACCTGTACTCTTGTCTGTGAGCAACCACAAGAACTCTTTTCTGCCCAGGATCTGCGAGTAGGGTTCCCTCTCCGCTGTCACCTTACCCCAGGACTATCACTTAAGGCTGAGATCCAGATTAGCAGCTTGATTTCCCCAGGTTCTTGAGGCCAAGGCCTCCAAAGGCTGAAGCAGCTGCTGCTGTGACTGCCACCAATCTGGGGCTGTGACTTGTGTGGGACCCATGCATCCTTCTCACTCAGATGAAAGAGATTCTTACTGACCTTTGAAGCTGTTTTTGGTGTTTGTGGGTTGAGAAATCTGTCAACTGCAGCTGCTACCCGTAATTCCGTGCCCTGAAACCTGTTCCAGTCCTGTCTGTGTGGTGCCCTGTGGCCAAGGTTGGGTTGTACTGTACTCTGAGCCTGGTGAAATAGACCTATTCTGTCAGCCTTCCAGGCTGTCATGGGCTGTAAATCTCTTTCACTCTGTTGTTTTGTGGCTCCTGCTGCTCTAGAATTTGTTTAGAGTCATTTTTTACAGGCATTTTATGGGCTATCAGGGGAGAATTAGAGTATGTTTGTTCTTCTACTTCACCATCTTGGCAGTGCACCCTGAGAAGGAAAGAGTTGCTTTCTTCAGTGTCCTTTTTCCCCATTCAGCCAATTGTATTTTTTAGGGACTCGTTTTTTACAGTCAATTTTTCCATCCTTTTCCAAGCTGTTGACTTTCTCTTTCATAATTTTCATTTCTTTTTCCAATTTTTCTTCTACCTTTCATATTTGACTTTTTAAATCCTTCTTGAGTTCTTCCAAGAAAGCTTTTTGGGCTTGAGAGCAATTCATATTCCCCTCTGGAGTTTGAGATGTGGGTATATTGACAATGTTGTCCTCTTCTGAATTTGTGTTTTCATCTTCCCTATTCTGTGGTCATTGTCTGTTTCTGCTTTTTTCTCATGGTGCTTAACTATTTACTGGCTTATAAGGTTGAGCTCTCCTGCTGGAGCACAGTGGACAGTGACCTAAGGTTCTTGTGCTAGGGGTCAGAGTCCTGGCCACAGACTTTGTGCACTAAGGCTTTACTTGCTGGCAACTAGAGGCTATAGGGGTCTGGCACTTACCTGGTGCTGAGCTGGGGTCCTAGTGATGGTGGCTGGAGTGTGCTGAGGCCAGGTGGCATTTTTTTTTGCATTTCTCCAGAGAGACACTGAAGCTCTTGGCATGGGAGTGGGAGGTCTGGCTACTGGAGGATATCTGCCTGTAGTACATGTGTTGGTTCTTGGAGCTAGAATCTGCCAGTTCCCAAGTTGGCCTGCCCCACTTTCAGGATCTTCTGTTGGTGTGCTGAGATAGGGCTTCCCACTGGCTTGCTGATGTCTCCCTTCCTGTACTGCTCCCCTTCTACCAAAGCAACAGGGACCTTTCTGATTAATTCCTGAATCCTCCCAGGCTAAAAGACTGCTGCACTCTGTCTTTCTGCTGACTCTGCTGTTCCAGGAAGTTTTCTGGGGGTAATATTTTCTGGGTTTTTAGAAATCAATAAGGGAAATGAAAGTGACTTACTGCTTACTCTCCCAACTTGGCTTCCAGAGATTGCCATATACATACACACACACACACACACACACACACACACACATATGAAATGAGAGTGGAGGTAGAAAGACCCATCTTTACATTAGTTTCCTGCTTTTCTTCATAAATTATTCCTTCTATTCTATTTATGAAATCATCATATTCCATATTAAATAAAATAATGTGTTTTCACTTTCATCATGGAGATCAACTTTTTGTTTCGTTTTCTGTTTGTTTTTTAGGATACATAGTGGATGAATGTCTCTGTCAGGAAAAGAAATCAGGCATGAATGAATGAAAGAAGAATTTATTTAGCACATACTATGTGCAAAGCACTATGCTCAATGCTAGGGATACAAATGGAAGATCAAAACAGTCCTTACTCTCAAGGAGCTTATATTCTAATGGGGGAGAAAACACATATGGAAAGCTTCAGTAACAAGTCATATGAAATATCTGAATGCTCTTAGGGTGTAGTGGCAAAGTAAATAGTAATAATGCCTCTTCTTTCATGTTATTTCCACTGATAAAATAATGCCAGTGCTTGGTATTGAACCATTTGACAAGGCCAAGAACTTTGGTGACTGAAACTTTCTTTAACATATTATATTGAATTTTTGCTCTTGAAATTATATTCATTTTTCTTCTGATCCTCACATTTCTTAGACTAGAATATAGTTTCTATGGAGATTCACAGGTGTTTGGAACTGTCAGGGACCTCAAAGATGATTTCATGACAGAGATGAAGGCCTTGAAGACTGGTTATAATTTAAATATGAAAGAGAAAAGGCATTGTAGATGGAAAACTCAGTAGGCCATTGGAACAATTTCACTGTATTACTTCATTGGATCTCAAATAAAATGATAATCCTGTGTAGCTCACTCCTGAAAACTCCTCCACCTGAGAAATGCAGGTACAGCAGAAAAATGTATGTTTTTCATGCCAGATTACAATCCTCCTGGGCTCTTTGATCCACATATGGTTCTGGGAAGGCTGTATTTTAATTAAGCAAACAACTCCTTTCTTATTTTCTACACAAGGCAAACACTCACAGAGAAGTCAAAAGTAGTAATATGAGGAAACTCTCAAAGTTTCTATAAAGAATTTTGGAACTAATTGTAAGACATAGGAGATACTGGCACATGACTGTTCAATATAGCATGCTCCCATTAAAGATGCCACACTGCTCTCTGAGCAAAGCAGAATTGTAGAAGCTCAAAAGAAACATCAGATGTACAAATTTAGAGACATCTCCACTCCAGATATTTACATGGACTATTTCTGCCTGACCTGTGGTAGAGCATTTTTGAGCTTGTATTGGTCTTATCAGTCACAGTTGGACATTCTGTACTTTGATCCCAACATAGTGATGTCATTTTGGTCCTCTTTGAGAAGAAAGGACAATAGATAGATTCTAATGATCTTTTCAAGGTTAATAAAATAAAATTAAAATTAAAACATTTTTTTCTCAGAGAGATAGCAAACTTTCTTGAGCAATCTCTAACTACAGTAAACAAAGACAAAGAGATACTTGAAAAGAATATTTTAGTCTTCAGCCTTTCCTGCCTCTTTTTTCCCCTCCTCATTTCTTCTCCATATTGCCAGGAACCTAGTTATTCCACCTTGAAATGCAGTGAGATATATTGGTGAATATGATGCAAGATGAAACACATAAAACAATGAATGTTACAAGCTAATTATATTTCACCAAATTATAAATTCTCCCCAGTTTCTACCATCACATTTTAAGGCACTGAAAATGGATTTCAAAATAAGGAAAAAAGAGGAAAAGACAACAATTCTGAAACCCTAGTTCAGTTATGTTTTAGAAAAGTAAAATAACCTTCCCATGAGAAGCTTAAAATGCAATTACTTCCATAGCAAAACGTTCTTTTCTTGTGCTTGAGACTTCACCATTTTCTATTCTTGCTCATTAACACCACTATTTGTATTTAGCAGCAGGAAACATACCTGTTGATTGATTTGCTTTCAAATGGTACCTTTATAGTTAGGAGATGCCTAAGGCAGATGAGGTCTGTACAAAAGTTTGTTTGGGCTATTCAGCAGTCTTATTTCCTGGTAACTAAATAATAGCCATAGGAAATAATGGTGGGAATACTTATTTGAATTGGCAGGCACATTTCTATTCCATGTTAGATTACTATATTCTTTCCTCAATGCTATATAGCATCATTTTCAGCAGACAATTGTATATTGAACCCAATTATCTCCATAACAGGGAAAGAATGAGTCATTATAGAGACACAGATGGCTACCCCAAGCACAACATTGTTATTCATTGAGTGATGGGAAAACGAAAATGCCCATCCTTCTCCTCTCCCCAAGTAATACATGTAGCGGTTAAAAATTTAAAATAAAATATTAGCAAATGTGAATACATTGATATATGAAGATCAGAAAAAATTACATATGAAAACATGAATCTCTGTTTCATTGTTCAGTCATTTCAATCAGGTCCAACTCTTTGAGATCCCATTTGGGGTTTTCTTGGCAAAGATACTGGAGTGGTTTACCATTTCCTTTTCCACCTCATTTTACAGATGAAGAAACTGAGGCAAACAGTATTAAATGACTTGTCTAGGGCCACATAGCTAGTAAGTGTCTGAAGTTGGATTTGAATTCAGGTCTTGCTGACTCCAAGCCTGGTACTCTATTTAGTGTACCAAATAGCTGCCCCAATGGAACCTCTACCTCATTAGTTATTCTCATAATTACTTAACATTAAGCTACTATATTTATTGCTTCTGGGTCTGTGCCTAATCTGTTTCATTGATCAACTTTTCTATTTTTGAACAAGTAAATTTAATGATTATTATTTTTTACTATAGTTTGAGATCTGGTACTATAAGGCAATTTTCCTTTACTAACCCCTTATTGTCCTTAAGATATTTGGTCAGAAATAACGTATTACTTTTTGCTTTCCAATTAATTCTAATTTCCTATTCTATTTTGTGAGTTCATTGTATTCCTGTTTGTATCAATCAAACTTCCAGGAGCCAAGATGGTATAGTAAACTATAAATGCTCTCACCTTCCCCTTGTTGACCTTGAAAAACCCAGAGAATATTGCCCCAGAAAAACATCTTGGAATAGTGAGTCTAACAGAAGGGGTACAGCAGTCTTTTAGGTCAAGAAGCTAGAAAGATCAACAGGAAGGTTCCCTTTCTCTGTGGTTGAAGGATGCCAGTGCAGGACCAAAGACATCCCATCAAGAACCACTTCAAAGGACCAGCAGCAGATCCTGAGCCCCAGGCATGTGGAGCTGGTAAGCATAAACACCAGGACCCCAAGTGTACCTTAGCACAGCCAAAGGAATCGGGCAGACACCAGGGCAGACTGGGGTCCACCAGCTACCAAGTTTGCCCATGTTTCAGCACAGCCCTACAGGAGGAGGAGAGGTCAAGTGGTGAGACCACTCCTTTTCCCACACCTCATGCTGCAAGCTTCAGTGTAACCCTGGAAATCTCAGAAAGAATTCATCTGGCCAGCCTGGCCCGACCCAGCCTGGCCATGCCTCCACCCCGCAAGTGGACCAGGGAGCTGGCCGAGCTGGAGCAGAAGTGGCGCTGGTGGGATGCACAGCAGTGGTAGCAGCTGTAGCACCTCGAGTCCTTTTATGAAAAACTTCCTCCTAGACTTATCAAGGAAGATGAGACCAACATGCCAGAGAACTTCTGGCTCATGCTTCAACTAAAGGACTCTGGATGCCTCTGGGGAAAGAAGTCAAGGTTATGCAATGCTAGCGTTGTAAACGGTATGGACACAGAACATTCTTTATCAAAGGCAATCAGAAATTAGAACAATTCAGAGTAGCACATGAAGATCCCATGTATGACATTATAAGGGAGAATAAGCATCATGAAAAAGATGTGAGGATACAACAGCTAAAGAAGCTATTGGAGGATTCTACCTCAGATGAAGACGACAGTACTTCCAGCTCCTCAGAATGTAAGGAGAAGCATAAGAGAAAGAAGAAGGAGAAACATAAGAAGAGGAAAAAGGAGAGGAAAAAGAAAAAGAAAAAAAAAGCACAAATCTAAGTCAAATGAGAGTTCAGACTCTGACTAGAAAGTAATCTTCTTTTAATCCACCTTGTTACTCAAGAATCATAGTTAAATGTCACAGGTACAAAGAAGTAGCCACATAAGGGCCTCACTTGACAGAAAAAGGAACCAAGAAATGTGAGTTGTTAGCATCACTTTGGTGGCATCTTGCTCTTGCTGCCAACAGTGATGAACTGAACATGATGTTGAATTGCTTTTATGCCATACTGAGAGATTCTCATTGCCATCTTCCCTGATGACTGTAGTTTATGATAAATATGAAGATATTCTAGGTATTTCCAAAAGAGATTCCCCAATGAAAGCAGAGGGTTAATGAGGCTGTAGGCTGACTTACTTGAAAAATAAAACTCAGCTAACTATCTCAGACTTAAAAGTGAACATCCTTGCTGCTGACAAGAAAATGTTTGAATTATAATGGTAGTATATGGAAAAAGGCAACTATATGAAATATCTTCATTGTAATCATTCTGTTTTAGAATTTGACACTGCACTAAAGTAACTGTTTCACAAAATATTTAGGAAAATTATTTTTCAATCAGCAAAAATCCTTCCCCTCTCCTTCCCACTCCAACCTACTCCCCAGTACAGACAAAAGAAAAACAAAACCCATTAAAAACATGTACTTAAGCAAAAAAAGAAAAAAAAAGAAAAAAAAAAGAATTCACCTGACCTCAGCCTTGGTACACATCAGCCAGATCCACCTCAGCACCAGGTAGGTTGCAGCATTGTATACCTTCTAGCTGACAGAACCAGAGGCCACAATCCAAAACCAGTAACTAAACCCCTACCCCCCACCCCAAGAAACATGGGCCAGAGCCCTCTGTGTCCCAGAAGCAGAGACTCATTTCCAAAGCCAGGAAAAATGGAATCACCATCGGCAAGAAGCAAATTAGAAAAGCAAAGCTCATTGAATCTTATTACAGGGACAGGGAAGATCAAAATATGAATTCAGAAGAGGACAGCTTTGACACTATATGCACATCTGAAACCTTGAAGCGGAATATGAACTGGCCTCAAGCCCCAAAGCATTCTTGAAAGAGCTCAAGAAGGATTTTAAAAGTCAAATTAGAGAGGTAGAAGAAAAAATTACCAATGGTTTTAAAAATACAAGTGATAAAATGGGGAAAAAAAAAAAGAATTCACTGAACAGCTCTTTAAAAAGTAAAATTGGTCAAAGGGATAAGGAGGTACAAAACCCAAATGGAAAAAATAACTTCTCAAAAAGAAAAGTTGGACAAAGGGAAAAGGAGGTACAAAAGCTAACTGAAGAAAACAATTTTTAAAATTAGAATTGGGCAAGTAGAAACTAATGACTCTATGAGGCATCAAGAATCAGTCAAGCAAAATCTAAAGAATGAGAAAAATAAAAGAAAATGTAAAATATCTCATTGGAAAATCAACTGACTTGGAAAATAGATGCAGGAGAGATAATTCAAGAATTATTGGTCTACCTGAAAAACATGATGAAAAAAACCACTATCTTCCAAGAAATTGTATAGGAAAACTGCTCTGAGGTCTTAGAACCAGAGGACAAAATAATCATTGAAAGAATCCACTGATCACCACCTGAAAGAGATCCCAAATTGAAAACACCAAGGATTATTGTACCAAAATTCGAGAATTATCAAGTCAAAGAGAAAATACTGCAAGCAGCCATAAAGAAACAATTCAAATATCAAGGAACCACATTCAGGATCACACAGGACCTAGCAGCTTCTACGTTAAAAGATTGGAGGGATTGGAATATGATATTCCTAAAGTTAAGGAGCTTGGACTACAACCAAGGATCAACTACCCAGGAAAAATTGAGCATAATCTTTCAGGCAAGGAGACAGATATTCAGTAAAATAAAGGATTTCAAGGCCTTCCTGATGAAAAGTTCAGAGCCCAATGGAAAATGTGATCTTCAAATATGAGACTCAAGAGAGGCATAGAAAGAACAGGAAAAAAAAGAAAATAAAGCTTGTTATTCAACTGCTGTTTACATCCCTATATGAGAGGATAACCTTGCTAACCTTGAGAATTGTATATTTATTGCAACAATTAAAAGGGATATACAGAGATAGAGGGTGTGGGTATAAATTAACTAATGTGATGATAAAAAGCCTAATTAATGGCTGTGATGTAATGGGAAAAGAGAAAAGGAGGAGTGAGAAAGGGGTAAATTATATCACATGAAGAGGAACAAAAACATATAGTAGAGGGAAAGAAGGGAGGGAGATGAGCATTGTTTGAGTTTTACTCTCATTGCATTTGATTCAAGGAAGGAATAACATACTCAGTTAAGTATAGATATTGAACTTGCCATGCAGGCAGTAGGAGGGGAAAGGGAAAGAAAAGGGAGAGGGGTTGATAGAAGGAAGGAAAAACAGAGGGAGTCAATGGTGAAAAGTAAAATTCTTTTGGAGAGGGGAAAGGAGAAGGGAGAAATAAAAGCATAAATGGGGGAGGGAGGTGAATAAGACGGAGAGAAAGACACAGATAGCAATCATAACTGTGAATGTGAATGGAATGAATTCTCCCATAAAACAGAGACTGAGAGCAGAATGGGTTAAATACCATAATCCTACAATATGTTGTTTACAAGAAACACATTTGAAACAAGGGGATATACACAGGGTAAAGGTAAAAGGCTGGAGTAGATTATATTATACTTCAGCTGATGTAAAAAAAAGCCGGGTTAGCAATCATAATCTCAGACAAAGCAGAAGCAGAAATAGATTTAATCAAAAGAGGCAAAAGAAGGAAACTATACCCTGCACCACAGACCACAAAATAATATCATTACTAGACATACGTGCACCAAGTGTGGTAGTATCCAAATTCTTAGAGAATTTAAAGGAATTACAGGAAGACATAGACAGCAAAACTATACTATTGGAGGACTTAAATCTCCCACTCTCTGAACTCAATAAATCCAACATCAAAACAAACAAGAAAGAAGTTAAGAAGGTGAATAGAGTTCTGGAAAAGGTAGACCTCTGGAGAAAACTGAATAGGGATAGAAAGGAATATACATTTTTTAAAAACAGTTCATAACGGATAAAACAATTCAAACTTTTGGTCAGGTGATACTTCTTTTTAAAGCATTTACAATATGTATGGACCACAAAAGAATTTTTTTTTAAACATTAACCAACTGAGACACAAATAATATTTATGTTGCTAACTTCACATGCTCTTGACCTAATTGTCTCCACAGTATTACTAAGGATTAAAGGACCCTAACTTATTGTTGTTGGTCTAAAGTCCTATGCCTAATAGCTTAATTTTAGACAACCTTGGATGTTCCCCTACCAATAATCTATAATTGAATAGATCTGGTATTAAGCTTACAAATCTTTTGACTATAGGAAATTGCTACCAAGAGTAGGGACATAGCAGGGATACAATATCTCCTCAACTTCATGTCAGTTCCAGGCAGGATTAGATTATCCACTTGCGTTCAGTCAGGCTTAAAGTCTGCCAGGTGTCAGTGGGGAAACTGAGTCAGGAGAATCCCACCTCAGCCCATGCTGAACAGCTACTCTCCAACCCTTCCCTTGAGATCACCTTGTGCAGTTCATACCAGCATCTCATTAGTTTACTGGTGTCATGGATTGGAGGCTCAGATCTCCTTTCTTGCTACCCATACCTGAAGTTAGACTCAGAAGAACAGTCACTTAATAGTCCCATAGCATCTAAAAATGGCAAGTTCCAACAACCACTTTTCAAATATGATTATGGTTTCACTTTGGCTAAGGAACATCTTTTGAGGCAAGTCTTAAGTGGTTTACATGCTTTTCTACGCATGTTCTAGTTCCTGATTAAATATGGCAATCATAAAATCAAATTTACCATTAAAACCTTGACTTTTCCATCAATGTCAAATTTTACCCAAGGTTACCTTCCTCTAGGAAATTTAGACTGAAATTATTTTCTCCAAACTAAAGATGCCATTGATTTATTCTCAGTAATTAATTCAGTCTATTGTTTTAATACTAATTGCTTTTACCTCACTTTGTAACATGTCCAATTTTTCTCCCCATCACTCCCCTCCCCCCACTTCCTAATACCACATGGCCAAGGCAGGGCTGGGCTCTGCTCTGCATCTAGTGTGGGACAGACCTTTCCTGTTGGTTTTTCAGGTCTCTGTGGGACAGAAATCTCCTCCACTCTGTTGTTTTGTGTCTTCTGCTGCTCCCGAATTTGTTGAGAGTTCTTCTTTACAGGTGTTTTATGGGCTGTGAGGTAGGAGCTGGCATACGTGTATCTTTCTACTCTGCCATCTTGGCTCCTCCTGTCAGAATATACATTTTTCTCAGTGGTACATGCATATGCACAAAAATTGACCATGTCCTACAGCATAAAAACCTCACAATCCAGTGCAGAAAGACAGAAATAGTCAATGCATCCTTTTCAGATCATGATGCAATAAAAAATATACTAAAGGGCCATGGAAAGACAGACCAAATATTAATCAAAAACTAAATAATCAAATCTTAAAGAATGAGTGGGTCAAACAACAAGTTACAGTCAATAAATTTATTCAAGAGAATGACAGTAATGAGAAAACATGCTAAAACTTCTCAGATGCAATGAAAACAGTTCTTAGGGGAAGTTTTATATCTCTTAATGCTTACATAAATAAAATGGAGAAAGAGGAGATCAATGAATTAGTCTTACAACCGAAAAGGCTAGAAAAAGAACAAATTAAAAATCCTCAATTAGGTACTAAAAAAAGAAATACTTACTGAAAACCAAAGAAGAGATTAATAAAATTGAAATTAAGAAAACTATTGAACTAAATTGAAATAAAACTAAGAGCTGATTTTATGGGAAAAAAACCCAATAATATTGATAGACCTTTGGTCAATTTGGTAAATAATAAAAAGAAAGAAGAAAACCAAATTACCAGTATCAAAAATCAAAAGGGTGAATTCATCTCCAATGAAGAGGTAATTAAAACAATAATTAGAATTTATTTTGCCCATAAATTTGAAAATCTTAGTGAAATGGATTAATATTTATGAAAATATAAATTCCACAGATTAACAGATGAGGAAGTGAAATGTTTAAATGACCCCATATCAGAAAAAGAAATTGAACAAGTCACCAATGAATTCCATAGGAAAAAATCTCCAGGGCTAGGTGGATTTACAAGAGAGTTCTATGAACCATTTAAAGAAATGTTAATTCCACTGGTATATAAACTATTTGGGAAAATTAGTTGAGTCCTACCAAATTCTTTTTATGATTCAAATATAGTTTTGACACCCTAACTGGGGAGAACCAAAACAGAGAAAGAAAATTATAGACCAGTTTACTGAATGAATATAAATGCAAAAATTTTATATAAGATATTAGCAAAAAAGATTATAACAATTTATCATGAAAATAATACACTTTGATCAGGTAGTATTTGTATGAGGAATGGTTCAATAGTAGGAAAACTATCAGCATAATTAATCATATTAACAACAAAAAAACAGAAACCACATGATTATCTCAATAGACACAGAAAAAGTTTTTGGCAAAATACAACACCCATTCCCACTGAAAACACAGGAGAGCATAGGAATAAATGGAGCCTTCCTTAAAATGATAAGTAGCATCTGCCTAAAACCATCAGCAAGCCTTATATATAATGGGGATAAACTAGATGAATTTAGAATAAGACCAGAGGCGAAACAAGGATGTCCTTTAATAGCACTGTTATTCAATATGGTACTAGCTTTAGCAATCAGAGAAGAAAAAATGGAAGGAATTATAATAGGCAAAGAAGAAACTAAGTTATCATTCTTTGCAGATGATGTGATGATGTACTTAGAAAATTCTAGAGAATCAAGTAAAAACTACTTGAAATAATAAACAACTTTATCAAAGTTGCAGGAAATAAAATAAACCCACATAAATCACCTGTATTTCTATATACTACTAACAAAGTCCAACAACAAGAGAAATACCATTTAAAGTTACTGTAGACATTATAAAATATTTGGGAGTCTACCTGCCAAAACAAACCCAAGGACTATATAAACACAATGAGAAAACTTTTCACACAAATTAAGTCAGATCTAAATAATTGGGAAAGCATCAGTCGCTCATGGGTAGGCCAAGCTAATATTGTAAAAATGACAATTCTACTTAAATTAATTTACTTATTCAGTGCCATTTCAATCACACTACCAAAAATTATTTTATAGAGCTAGGAAAACTAATATCAAAATTCATCTGGAAGAACAAGAGATTCAAAATATCAAGGGAACTAACAAAAAGGAATGCAAGGAAAGGTGGCTTAGCCATGCAGATCTTAAATTACATTAAAAAACAGGAATCATCAAAACCACATAGTACTGGCTAAGAAATAGAGGGGTAGATCAATGGAATAAGTTAGGTACACAAGATACAGTAATCAATGATTATAGCAGTCTACTGTTTGATAAACCCAAGGACCCTAGGTTCTGTGATAAGAACTCATTGTTTGACAAAACTTGCTGGGAAAACCAGAAAATGGTATGGTGGAAACTAGGCATAGACCAACACCTGACACTGTATACTAGAATAAAGTTCAAATGGATACATGATGTGCGTATAAAGGCTGATACTATAAGCAAATTAGAGGAGCAAGGAATAGTTCATTTGTCAGATTTATGGAGAATGTAGGAATTTTTGATCAAACAAGAGATAAAGAACATTATGAATTGCAAAACTTGATAATTTTGATTACATTCAATTGAAAAGCTTTTGCACAAAGAAAGCCAATGCAACCAAGATTAGGAGGGAAGCAGAAAATGAAAGAATTTTTACAACTGGTGTCTGTGATAAAGGCCTCATTTCTAAAACAAATAGAAAATTGAGTCAAATTTACAAGAATACAAACCATTCCCCAATTGAAAAATGGTCAAAGTATATGAACAGGCAGTTTTCAGAGGAAGATATTAAGGCTATCTATAGTCATATGAAAAAAATGCTCTAAATCACCATTCAGCAGTGAGATGGAAAACCAAACAACTCTGAGGTACCACATCATACCTATCAGATTGGTTAACAGGACAAAACAGGAAAATGATAAATGTTGCAGAAGATGTGGGAGATTTGAAACACTAATTCATTATTGGTGGAACTGCGAGTTGATCCAACCATTCTGGAGAGTATTTTGGAACTGTGCTCAACATGCTCTAAAAATGTGAATGTCCTTTGACTCAACAATACTTCTTTTAGGACTGCATCCCAAAGAGATCGTAAAAATGGGGAAAGGACCCACATATACAAAAATATTTAGAGCAGCTCTTTTTGTGGTGACCAAGAACTGGAAATAGAGGGGATGTCCATCACTTGGGTAATGGCTGAGCAAGTTGTGCCATATGAATGTAATAAAATAATATGGTTCTATAAGAAATGATGAACAGGCAGACTTCAGAAAAACCTGGAAAGATATGTATGAACTGATACTGAGTGAAGGGAGCAGAACCAGGAGAACATTATACATAGTAACAGTCACAGTGTACGAGGACTGATTCAGCAATGCAAGGATCTAAAATATTTCCAAAGGACTCATGATACAAAATGCCATCTCCATCCTGAGAAAGAATTATGGAGTCAGAATGCAGAATGAAGCAGAACATTTTCTCTTTTGTTATATTTTGTTTTGTTTTTCTCATGCTTTCTACCATTTGTTATAATTCTTCTATGCAACATGACTTTTATGCAACATGTGAAAATGTGCTTAATAGTAATGTATCTGTAGAACTCATATATGATTGCATGCCATCTTAGGGAAGGAGGAAGAGGGAGGGGAAGAAAATATAATACTTATGAAAATGAATTTGGAAAAATTTGGAATAAATTTGGAAATTTGGGGAAAAATTGTACATGTAATTGGAAAAAATAAAATACGGTTTAAAAAAGAAACTATCCATTTCATCATTTCTTATGGCATAATAATATTCCCTTATATTCATATATAATAATTCATTTAGTCATTCTTCAATAGAAGCACACCCTACTCATTTTCAATTTTTGGCTGCCATCAGAAGAGATGCTTTGAATATTCCTACAACTAGATGTTTTCTTCGATTTCTTTCAGATATAGGCCTAGTAATAGCATAACTTGAATCAAAGGGTAAGCATAGTTTAGTAATTATTCAAGGTTAATATTCAGGAATAGTTCCAAATTAACTTTAGTTTTTCTAACTTTTCTCCATTACTTAGGACAGCAATGTTGGCACAGTGGATAAAGTGTCAAGTCTAAAATCAGGAAGACTCTGACTTGAGACACTCACTAGCTGTGTAATTCTGGACATGTCACTTAACCTTTTTTGCCTCCATTTTCTCATCTGTAAAATGAGATGTAGAAGCAAATAGCAAAACACTTCAGTATCTCTGCCAAGAAAACCCAAAATGGAGCCTTGAAGAGTTAGACATGCATACCTGTTGTCCTTTCCCTCGTTTTTCATCTTTGCTAATCAGATAGGTGTGAGGTAGAACCTCAAAGTTTCTTTAATTTTCATTTCTCCATTTATTAGTGATTTGGAATATTTTCAATATGGTTATTGACAGCTTAGAATTCTTCCTTTGAAAACTGTCTATTTGTGTTTTTTGACCATATATCTTTTGGAGAATAGCTCTTCTAATAAATCTGAATTAACTCCTTTCGTATGCAGCTTGGAAATGAGGACTTCATGAGGGAAACTTTCTACTACAATTCCCCAACCCCTCCCCCCCACATCCCTGATACATGTTTCCTTTTTAAAATTACATTAGATTCATCTGTGCATAAATTTTCAAAATGGAAATCATCCATTTTATTTTATGTAATCCCCCTTTTACTTGCTTAGTCATGAATTTTTCACCTCTCTAAATATCTGAAAGGCAATTCCTTCCTTCCTTCTCTAATTTGTTTATAATGTGACCTTTCATATCTTGGACATGTGGGAAACAAAGGAGTTATATTTCACAGGTTCAAAACTCCCACCTTTGAGTGGTGACAGTTAATCAGAGTTGTGACCTAGCAGGTCAGGTTAAAAGGTCAGAAATTTTTAAGAGACAACAAGGAGGGAAGTGTCCATAAGGGTTGGTTGTTAGCTCCTAAGGTTGCTGAATAAGTCAGACAAGAAAGCAAATTGTAGGTGGCCCTGACCAATCAGAAAACACTTAGTGGCTTTCAGAAAAACTCAAGAAGGAGGTAAAGACTGGTCCAGCTTAAACTAGCTGGGTTCAATGATAGGGTGACCTAAAATTCCAACTGCACTTGCTTAAGGAATCTCATGCATACAAGCAGACACACCCCATATAAAATTATCCCTCCATTTTCTGATCATGGGTTCCATGTTGAAACATATTCGGGAGGGGAGAGCACACCAAGGAGTGATGTGTAGTGGGAGTGTCAAAGAGTTGGGACCCAAAGGACAATCCATCCTCTGATGGGAGGATCTGTGCTGAACTAACATTTTAAGAATGCCCTTTTTTCTGTATCCTGTACTCCCTCCTCCTGAAAAGAGGGGTGGGGTCCACTTTGGCCAAAGTTTCAGTTCCTCTGAACTCTGCTGTAATAAATTTTCCTTGATACCTTTTAGGTTCAAGTGTGTTTCTAACAGAATTTTGTCTAATCTTATCTTAGTATATCATGTAGGGCGTTGGTCTAAACTTATTTTCTGACAGACTATGCTCTAGTTTTCCCAGTTTTCTTTTCTTCCAAGTAGTGAATCCTTTCCCCAGGAACTGTTATTTTGGGGGGAGGCATTTGTTGAACATTATGATTTTATTTGTTTTCTTCCCTGTTTTGAATACATGTGTTTTGTGATTGGTCTCTCTATTTTTAACAATGACTACATCATTTTGATGATTATTACCTTACAGTATAGATTGAAATATGGTGCTGAGACACCTAATTTCCTAGATTTTAAAAATTGTTACTTTTGAGATTCTTCACTTTTTATTCCTCTGTATAAATTTTGTTACTTTTTTCCTCTTTGGTTGTTTAGTTAATATAAAATTGAATAAACTAATTTAGAAAGTATTATCATATATTTATTGTATTGGCTGAACTTATTGATGAGCAATTAATGCTTCTCCAGTTATTTAAATCTGACTGTTTTTCTAAAGAATATTTTCCATTTGATTCCTTATGAACTCTAAATATTTTATAGTTTCTGTAGCTGTTTTGAATATGCAGGAAAGTTGATGATTTGCATTTATTCTATATCCTGTAACATTAAATAAGTTGTTTACTGTATCAATGAAATTTTTTAGTTGACTCTTTAGGGTTCTCTAATATCATTAACATGTTATATCAATTAATGTCTAATATGTCATTTGCAAAAATTCATAATTTTGTCTTGTCTTTGCCTCTGCCCATTTTCTTGATTTTTTTCTGTTATTATTTTGGGTAAAAATTCTAGCACTATATTAAATAGTAGGGTGGAAAATGGGAATCTTTGACTTTCTTTAGATATTATTGGAAAGGCTCCTAACTTTTCTCTATTACATATAATGCAGATTTTGCTAAATGTTATTTATGACTATTATTATTACTGGAGAGCAATAGTAATAAACACACTATTACTATTGCTAATTATTATTAATATGATAATATTATGAAAAAGTCTATTCTTAGGAACTTTAAAGTTTTTAATAGAAATTGATATTTAATTTTTTTAATCCTTTTGAGCATCTAGTATTATAATCACATGAATTTTCTTCTTTTTCTTTTTTTAAATTTAATTTAAATTTATTTATTTAAGTTTTCAACATTCATTTCTCTCACTGCTTAGTTTCATTATTTTAAGATATGATCCCATCCTATTCAATTCACCCTGTGCCCTCTGTTTCTCTCTCTATGCGTGTGTGCGTGTGTGCATGTGTGTGTGTGTGTGTGTGTGTGTGTGTATGTGTGTAATCCCACCAATTGCCCAGTTACTGAAAAAAGTTTCAAGAGTTCCAAATATTGTCTTTCCCTGTAGGAATGTAAACAGTTCAACTTTAGTAAGTCCCTTATTACTTCTCTTTGCTGTTTACCTTTTCATGCTTCTCTTCATTCTTGTGTTTGAAGGTCAAATTTTCTTTTCAGCTCTGGTCTTTTCATCAAGATTGCTTGAAAGTCCTCTATTTCACTGAAAGACCGTTTCTTCCCCTGACGTATTATATTCAGTTTTTCTGGGTAGGTGATTCTTGGTTTTAGTCCTAGTTCCTTTGACTTCTGGAATATCATATTCCACGCCCTTCCATCCCTTAATGTAGAAGCTGCTAGATCTTGTGTTATCCTGATTGTATTTCCACAGTACTTGAATTGTTTCCCTCTAGCTGCTTGCAATATTTTCTCCTTGACCAGGGAACTGGAATTTGGCCACAATGTTCCTAGGAGTTTCTCTTTTTGAATCTCTTTCAGGAGGTGATCAGGGGATTCTTTCAATATTTTTTTTACCCCCTGGTTCTAGAATCTCAGGGCAGTTTTCCTTGATAATTTCATGACAGATGATGTCTAGGCTCTTTTTTTGATCAAGGCTTTCAGGTAGTCCCATAATTTTTAAATTGTCTCTCCTGGATCTATTTTCCAGGTCAGTTGTTTTTCCAATGAGATTTTTCACATTCTTTTCCATTTTTTTCATTCTTTTGGTTTTGTTTTGCGATTTCTTGGTTTCTCATAAAGTCATTAGCCTCCATCTGTTCCATTCTAATTTTGAAGAACTCTTTTCTTCAGTGAGATTCTGAACCTCCTTTTCCATTTGGCTAATTCTGATTTTTAAAGCATTCTTCTTCTCATTGGCTTTTGGAACCTCTTTTGTCAATAGAGTTAGCCTATATTTCAAGGTATTATTTTCTTCAGCATTTTTTGGGGCTCCTTTAGCAAGTTGTTGACTTGCTTTTCATGCTTTTCTTGCATGTCTCTCATTTGTCTTCCCAGTTTTTCCTCCACCTCTCTTACTTGATTTTCAAAATCCTTTTTGAGCTCCTCCATGGCCTGAGCCCACTGAATATTTATTTTGGATGTTTGGGATACAGAAGCCTTGACTTTTATGTCTTTCCCTGATGGTAAGCATTGTTCTTCCTCATCTGAAAGGGTGGGAGGAGATATCTGTTCACCAAGAAAGTAACCTTCTATGGTCTTATTTTTTCCCTTTTTTGGGCATTTTCCCAACCAGGTACTTGACTTTTGGGTCCTTTGTCAAGAGTAGGGTATACTCTGGGAATCTGTAAGGTCTCAGTTCCTCTGAGGTGGCACAATGAAGAGTATACTGATGTGGATGCAGAGAGGGATTTTTGTGCCCAGAATCTTAGAAGTTACTCCCCACAGCCACCTGGCCTCCAGTTCCTCCAAGTCAGCACTGGGGGCTGATTTTCAGATAAGCTGGATGGGCTGGGCCACCATTCAGTGTAAGAGAAAGACCAACTCCCCTAGGGCCTCCACACAGGGCCCAGGCAAGACTCAGCTCTTTGATGCCCCCAGGGGTTTTTAGGCTCTAATATTGGCCCAGTTGCTGGGCCTGCTGATGTGGCCACCTGCCTACGAGGCCTCTCCAGCAGCTGCCTAAGGCCGGAAATATGGAAGGCCCTTTTCCCTTCCTGACCAGCTGAATAAACCCCGTCACTGACCTTTGGCACCTGAGGGTTGAGGGATCTGTGAACCTGCTGCTGCAACTGGAGATTCTGAGATTAGAGATTCCGCCCCCAAGGGCTGTTCTTGAGCTGCTCCATGAGGCCAAGGTTGGGCTGGGCTCCACGCTCCGCTCCATGTCCAGTGCAACAGATGTTTCCTGTGGGCCTTTCAGGTCACCCTGGACTGGAAATATTCTCCACTCTGTTGTTCTCCACTTCTGCTGCTCCAAAATTTGTTGAGAGTTCCTCTTGACAGGTATTTTATGGGCTGTGTGGGGAGACCCTGCGTATGTGTGTCTTTCTACTCTGCCATCTTGGCTCTGCCCCTCTGATTTTTATTATTTATATTATTAACATGGTTTATTATATTTATAGACTTCCTTATGTCGAACTAATCTTGTATTACTTATATAAGCCCTGCCTGGTCATTGTAAATTATCTTTCATATGTTGTTGTACTCTTATTTTCTCTCTCCTGATTCCATATTTATATCATGGAAAGAATTTGGAAGGGTACCTTCTTTTCTTACTGAAAAAATGTTTATTTAGTTTTTGAATTATTTGTTCTTTTATTTGATAGGGGAAGGTAATAATCATTCACACAGTGCTGATGGGTGATGGCATTCATGCTGGAACCCTAAAACGAAAAGACCATGTCTTTGGTACCTGGATGGCAAATCCCCTGAATCCTGATCCCTGGTGTTCACCTGAGGTACTGGGTCATCCTAGTCAATCATCCTTTTAACTGTCCTTTCCTTGTGGCCCTAATTGTCTGCACCTGGCTCCACTCCAAGTCACTAGCTAATCCCATCCAGATCTTCCCAAAGTCTTTCTGTATAAAAATGTTCATCTTGCTCCCATTAAATTGCTCAGATTCTTAAAATCTAGTCTACCACTTGCATTGGTGGCACAAATAGCTCAGAGTCACTAGGAATCTCACCCACCCCAACGGTGCTTTAATGAACTATTTGGCCTGAAAGAAGGCTTGAAGGGTTGAATTCTTTCAAGGCAAACTCGCACCCTTTACCGTTGTATTTTGGGATTCCCAAGACTCCTAGATCATAACATATTGTCCCCTGATACAATCCCTAGAACATAACAGTGCCTGCTTAAAGATTCCTTAATCCTTCTAATTTCATTTTCTCATATGCTTTTGAAGCTGTCTGTCATTTTAGACAGTCACCCTAGGTGAAGTTTTATTAGCCATTTTCTTGAATTCAATTAAGCAGGTGTAACAGAGTAAAACTGACATTTCCCCCCCAGAGGAATAATGTTGTAATTGGGTATAATTTAGTTAACCAGTGCTAGGGAGTATCCTGAGGAGGCATTGTTGTGGTTCCTTTCCTAAAGGGCTGCTTTATTTCCTCTCTCTTTCATTGTCTTTTCTCTCTTTATTTCTGTCTCCATTTCTCTATCTTTTGCCCTGATTCTGATGGGGTGTTTGGGTGCATGTGCTTGGGCCCCAAATTCTAAAATCACATTTCTCTTTAAAAATTACATTTCTTTCTAGCCTCAAAACACTCTCCCAGGCAGTTTCTTCCAGCCCAAGGACACAGCCCGCCCCAGCCACAACCATTATCTCCCTTCCTGCTATAGTATCCAGCTGCACCTATAAAACTTATTAGTCTGATCCAATTCTGTACTGTTTCAATGGGCTGTGCACTGGCTCATAATGGCATTTACTACTCACTAACCAGTCGTATGTATCCTTGACTTAGACATATGACTTAGACATACATGTACTCCTTTATACTTATCTTGTTTAACAAGGCATTGATGAGAGCAAGCTGGTATTTCTGAGCCATCCCTGACTGGTAGTTGACTTAGTGAAGTTTCAGGCCTAAAATCATGCCTCCAGGTAGCCCCTTCTTGGGCTCCTTCCCAATGAATTCTGGGTAAGATACCTGCACGGTAGATACCAAAAGTGCATGTTCCTTTAAGAACTGACCACTCCTTAACCACTTTTCAATTCCACCCCAAAACACCTACTTAGCATATTTGGCACTTGTTTCCTATGGAATATCCTATATAAATTTTACCTATATCCTTCTAAGTTTGCATGTTCCCTAAGAACTCTTGCTCGCTGAAAAGTGTAATAAATCTTTACCTTGACCTCAACAATGCCAGAGTCCCCAAATTCCTTCCAGGCAACCTTCCCCTCGTACTCCAGTCTTTCTGGGTGTCTCACCACCTCCCCCTTTCAGCCTTCACCAAATCCTCCCCCTTTTTTCATGGTGGTTCTGGCCACTTCTTTTTTGTAGGTCTCCTACTCCACAGCCTGATTTTCTGTTTCTCCCTCAGGGCCAGGGTTCAGCAGTTCTTTGCTTCAATTAACATTTTCCAAATCTTCCCATAGACCTTTATGTAAAGGAACCAAAGCAATGGAAACTCTAGGTTTCTGACAGAAGCTTGCTCTTCATGTTGGCTCATACAAAGAACAAAGACGCTGAAGTCTGTTGTGGTCTGAATTTCAATGAACTCCACCAACTAACTCAAAAATCTTTGATGGCAACGTTGCTGGGGGGAGTTCCTTAACATTAGTGAAATCCCAAATCCTGATAGTACTCACATATGATAAAAAATATGTAAGAAATCAAGAATGCAAAATTATAAGTTTTTGAAATGCATAAGTGTTTATTAAATTCTTACTATGTGCCAAGCATTGTGCTAAAAAGCAAAACTATGGTCAAATCCATCAAAATAGAATAAATATTCTGTGAGTTTAAATCCTTTCCCTGGCATGTATGTTTAGTTGTGTTATCATGGGGAAGACATTTTACTTATTACTGACACAGACAATTCTATAAGACTTTAGGTTGCGGATAATCTGTAACGGGGGGACAGGGGAGGGAAAGGAAGATTTTTCCATACTGGGAAGTTTCCTACAGCAATAAAATCTCAGGTCCAATTTCCCCCAGTCCCTTCCTCTAGAAGAGCTGTGCACACTGATCTACACAAAGTCATCCATACCGTGTACATTCTTCAATGGATCCATGATGTCACTTGTATAGATAGTCCTTTCACCAATACAGATGATAAGATAAGCATGTTTTCTCATCACATATGTTTCTTACCCATGTCTTTGCATAAATCATGCTGGAAGCTTTCTTATGGTTCTTTTTCAATATTTCTTTACATAGTGCTTAAGCTTCCATTTGGCAGCAATAATATTTTATGTCTTCTGGTTTCATTTATTTAAAGCATGTTAATATGAATGTAGTTTGGGTTCTCCCAGAGCACATGGAATTGATTACCAATACTTAAACTAATGTTTGTAGATAGTCTGAATGTGTGATTTCTGGTACCCTGTGGTTACACCTCTCCCTCTCCTCTTCTTCCCTCCCCCTTTGCTGAGGGAAACAGGAGGGCTTGTATGTAACTAAGAGTTATTTTGTATTTTTATCACTTCAATGAGTTGCCATATTTCGCTAGGGTCTATACAAGCCTGGAAATTGTCTGCTGTCTTAAATTAAGATGTGAGACACCCTCAATATGTAAAGTACTGAACAAAATTCTGTGAGTGAATGTTATCCTGTTTCCTACACTTGAAGAATACTTTTGCTTCTATGTGCTAGGTCATGAGACTTACGAGTTAATTGAAATTCAGACCACAGACAGAATTTGACATCTTTGTTCTTTGTATGAGGCACCACAAAGAGCAGACTTCTATCTTTGTGAGAAAAGGCCCAAAGTAAGCCATGAAATGGGTCACATTCTCTCTCTACTTTCTTCTCTCCCTCCTTTGTCCCCTCAGCCAGTCGCAATATTCAGAACTCCCAAAGGAGAATTATAGGAACTGAAGTAACAGACGGCACCTTGCTTCCTTACCAATCACCACCTTGCAAATACTACTCTGATGCCTTACCCCCTCCCCCAAATTCCCACTTTCACAAAATGAAGGAAAGACTGGACTTTTTTATTTAAAAACAATAGCTTTTCCCTAATGAACATGAATCAGTTTTCTCCTCTTTGTCCCCATTTCTCTCCACTAGTGAACAACAGCAAAGGAGAAAGAAAAATGAAGCATTAATAAAAAATATGAGTAGTCAGGTGAATCCAATTCCATCATTAGCCACATCCAAAAACATATCTCATTCTGCATATGGAATTTATCATATCTGCCAAGAGATGGCTATTATACTTCATTAGTTTTCTGAAATTGTTGTTTGTCATTGTATTAATTAAAGTTCTTAAGTCTTTCAAAAATTGCTTTGCCTTATAATATTCTTGTTTTTGTATAAATAAATAAATAATTGGCATTTACAAAGTGCTTTCAGGTTTGCAAAGCACTTCACAACCATCTCATTTCACAACAATTCTGAGTGACAGGATTGACAGGACAGTGCTCTTATTATCACTATTTTATAGATGAAGAAACTGAGGCAAGCAGGTTAAATGACTTGCCCAAAGTCAGTAAAGTGTCTGTGGCTGGATTTATACTTAGGTCTTCCTGACTCCAAGTCCAGTGATCTATCTACTGTGCCATTTGGCTACCTCCATTCTTCTCACTCTCTTTACTTCACTCTGAATCATTTCACGAAGATCTTCCCAGTTTCCTCTGAAATTATTCATGTTGTCATTTCTTGTGATACAACAGTACCCAGTGCTGTAATTTATTTAACCATTGCCCAGTAGAAGGATACACTCTTAGTTTTCAGGTTTGTACTACTATGAATAAAGCTGCTACAAATATTTTTGTATATATGGATCTTTTCTCTCTAAAGAGTTTTCTTTGGGATATTGTCCTAGAAGCACATAGTTTAATGATTTTGGTTCCAAATTACTTTCCAAAGTAATGGTTGTACCAATTCAGAAAATCATCAGCAATGTGTTAATGGGTCTGTTTTTCCATAAGCCTGCTAATGTTTATCATTTTCCTTTTTCATTGGCTTTACCAATCTGAAGAGTGTGAGGTAGAACCTCAAAATTCCTCTAATTTTAGTGATTTTAGAGCATTTTTTTCATAATATTGTTGATAGTTTAGAGTTCTTCCTTTAAGAACTGCCATTGATTATTAAAGAAAAGCTCTTTTAAGTTTAAACAATTCTTCATATATTTTGAAATGAGGACTTCATCAGAGAAACTCATGGGAAAGATTTTCCCCAAGTAAATGGTTTTCCTCTTAATTATTACTGCATATGATCAAAATTGTGCATTTTATCTTGAGCGATCCTCTCTTCAGCTCTGCATAGATGGGAAAGGTAATCTCTTCCTTGCCTCTCTAATTTTCTTCTGATGTCATCTTGTATGCCAGTTATGTATCCATTTGGAGTTAATTTTGGTATAGGATGGGAAACATTGGTCTCTGCTTAAATTCTACCAGACTTTTCCAGCTTTCCTAGTAATTTTTGTCAAGTAGCGACTTTCTCCCCAGTAACTGAGGTATTTGGGTTTATCAAAGACTATGCTGCTCTCTTTTTAATGTTGTAATACCTAAACTGTTCTTCTGATAAGCTTCTCTATTTTTTTTATGGAAAGTCAAATGATTCTTATGATGAGAGCATTTTAGTATAGTTTAAGATCTGGTACTAATGGACCCCCCTCTTTCCTCTCTTTTCTCATGATTGCCCTTGAGATTCTTGGGTTTTTTTAATCCCTTCAGATGCATTTTGTTATTATTTTTTCTAGCTCTATAACATAATTTTGAAAGTATAACATTGCTTAGTTTGATTAGTACAACATTGAATTTGTTTGATTAATACAACACTGAATATGTCACTTAAGATTGGTAATATTGTAATTTTTTTGTTACATTCATTTATTACATTACATTACATTACATTACAGCCTTCCTAAGAACAATGAGTATTTCTCCAATTATTTAGTTCTATTATTTCTAGAAAGAGCGTTGTGAAGGTGAATTAATGCAGTTCCCTGAATGTGTTTTGGTAGATATAACCTCAAATATTTTATACTTTTTGTAGGTATTTTTAATGGAATTTTCTTTTCTATCTCTTTCTGAAAGGTTTTATTGGTAATATATTGTTATGGTGATGATTTATATGGATTTATTTTATATCTTGTAAGTTTGCTGAAGTTACTGTTTCAATTCATTTTTATTGACTCGAGGGTTCTTTAAATAAACCATGTCTTTTGCCAAAAGTGATCATTTTGTTTCCTCTTTGGCTATGTTTATTTCTTCAACTTCTTTTTCTTGTTTTACCACTTTAGGAAGCATTTTTACACAATGATAAATAATAGTGCTTGAGAATGGAAATCTTTGCTTTATCCCAGGTCTTATTAGAAAAGCTTCTGATTTATCTTCATTACATGTAATGTTTCCTTTGAGATTTACATATATTATTTATTATATTAAGGAAATACCTATTTATTCCTATGAATTCTAGAGTTCTATAGAAATGCGTGTCAAGTTTTGTTTAAAAGCCTTTTCAACATCTATTGAATCTGTCAGACCTAGAGGCAGATAGGTGGCATTGTTGATAAACTGCTAAACCTGAAGACTAAACCACCTGAGTTCAGACCTGGCCTAAGATACTTACTAGTTTTATTACTCTTGAAAAATTATTTAAAATCTGTTTTCCTCAGTTTTGTCACCTGCAAAATGGGGATAATAATAGCACCTATCTCTTAAGGTTGATATCAAAACAAAAAGTTAATATTTGTAAAGCACTTTGTAAATAGTAAAGTGTGATAGTAAAAGTGTAACAAAAAGTAATAATAAAGTAAATATTAGTGGTCATTAGCATCAATCAATTGATCATAATCACCATAAATCACTATCATCATCATTATTATAGGTGACATCAGTTTTTTGGTAGAAATGTAAGATAAGCAAGTGGAATCATCAGGTAATAAAGTTTGAGTGGCATTGAATAAGCAGCATGGTAAAGTGAAGGACATTGAAATGTGATGGTGATTAAATGGTAATGAGTCTCCCCAAATGGCAATTACTGCAGAAAGAGAAAAATCCTGTTTTAATTGACAAAATAAAGCCTATTATATCCAGTTTAAAAAAAAAATCCCTTATTCTGATTCCCATTAGCAAGACTACATGGTCTGTTTCTAATCACATGTTGTGGCAAAAAGATTGATTTCCTCATTTCTCTTTTGGATAAACATTGATAACTATATTCCCCAAATTAGCATAACATTCATTCTGTTTTCCCCTGAGGCTCCTTCTAATTAAAATACCTTCAAATCCAAAAATTCAGACATAAATCTACTCAGTGGTTGTGGAGCAGGAGAATAATAATATGCCATATAACTTAAAATAAGAAAAGAAAGATTACTCCTGGCTTGATGTTACTGGAGAATATTTCCTAGAGCTACATATACCACATAGAATATGTTTATGCACATACCAGCTGGCAAAATGGGAAGCCTTCAGACTGCAGAAGAATATATTCTTGCTATTTAAGCTTTTGGTTTGAGTTAATGAATTTGTTGTGTATTGTCATGCCATTTTCACAATGTGAAAGTTATTGATCTGCCCTCAGATACATGTGTCTATTATAATGGATGGTATTCTCTCTCATGAAGAAGATTGTTATTCTTGGATAGGTTTATTAAAGAACACCAACAAACTGAACTGCACAATGAATTCAGGCAATAGGTTCACAGATTCACAGAAGGGAACTCAGAATTCATTCAATCTAACCAGTAGCTGAACAGGGACCCACTAAAATAAAACCACCACCACCATCACTACCACCACCACCACCACCAAAAAAAAAAAAATACCTAGCTTTTGTTTAAAGAGCTCTGTGGGAAACATATCACCTCTTTCAGCTAAGTCCATTGTACATATGAATTATCTTAACTACTGCAATTTTTTTTTGTTTTTGCTTTTCCTTACATCAGATCTTAATTTGCCCTTTGGTAGCTTCCGCTCTTTATTTCTGTTTGTGTTTTCTGGGTCCTTCCTTAAGGAGGGACACTAGGGCAGGAAATAAATCTGGGTATCATCTAGCAAAAATGAAAATCACTCCATAGGAGCTAATGAAGTCACTAAGGGGGAGAATGAACCCTTACTGGAATCACCCTGCCATGAATAAAGAGACCTTGATGAGGCCATATTGTATTGATAATGGGACATCCAACGGGTGGTGCAATTTTTTAGTCAGTCTGCCTAAGATCTGTGTTACAAGCAGAGGTTGGATCAGCCTGGATCAGTCCACTATAAGAGCCTTAACAAGAAAATGAATCTCAATTTTTAATCTGAAGATTAGCCAATAGAATACATGGAGACATTCCTACAGAAAACTTCCTGGACAGTTGAATAATCGTTTGGGGGGCTATAAGACAGGGCTCTGGCATCTGGCAGGTTCACTCTTGATCCAGACAGACAGAAGGACAGCAATGGAGACATAATAGGAGTTAATTTATTCTTCTCAAGGGGGTTGCTGATAAAGGGACTCTAATTCCTGTTCTTAGAAGGGATGGGGGTTGAGAATAAGAGTAGGAGTACCAACCCCTACAATATTCTCTACATCTCCATAGTGTCCAATCAAGACAAGCACACACATTCCACAAATCTCCCCATCTTCCCAACTTTGATGAAGGCAAGTCAAGGCACATATAGCAGTCCAGTTTGTGCTTTCCACAAATCCAAAAATCTTCACTTTCTGACCAGTGCTCATCTGATTCATCAAGGAGAACACAAAGAAGGCATTTTGCCAGCAAGAGCCTCACAAGTTTATATAAATTTTAGCAATATTGCAGTGACTTAGAACAGAACATGCATGGTGAGATGTTTACAACTCAACTCAAATGCTTATATTATTTATTTGCAAGCCATGATCAGGGGAAATAGTATCTTAAAAAGAAAACATACAGGGCCTGATTTCAAATTAGGAGAAAAAGAATTATATAACTGACCTTGGGCAAGTCGTCTCAATTTATAAATGAGGAAAATAATAGCACTTATCTCCCATGATGTTTGTCAGGATAAAATGAAATATTTATAACATCTTTTGAAAACCTTAAAGTGCCATATAAACACTATCTATTACTACTACTACTACTACTACTACTACTACTACTACTACTACTACTACTACTACTACTACTTCTACTACTACTACTACTACTATTATCATTATATTCTTAGAGAAGTTCCATATTTAAATGTTTGGTTTCACTCAAGTTTCAACAGAGATACAATCATGTAAAATATAAAAGGTGCAACTTTTTTTTCTAGACTGATGTGAGTAAAGAAGATTACTTTCAATTTTAAAAAATTAGAATTACTTGTAAAAACAAAAAAAAATATATTTTATAATAAGAGTGATAGAGGACTTCAGAGATCAAATCCAATTTTCTCATTTTATAGATTAAGGAATAGGCCCAGAGAAATTAAATAATTTGTCCCAAGTTCCACAGCTGATTTGTGGAAAGACTAGGAAATAAACCCCACATTTCCTCATTCCTGGTTCAGTATTCTTTTTGTGAAATACCCTCCTTTGGCTCCCATTGCTTTCTCTAAGAAAAGCTTGGTAAGAGTCAGTAGACAGGAATTAGGAGGAGCTATACTGATTGCTTGGTCTAACGCATGTAATTTTTAAGTCTTTCCCTTTCCCAATCTATCTTCTAGGAGCAGCCTAACTTACTTTACAGAGAAGACCATATCAATACAGTGGTCACAAGGTCGCAAAAGCAATACGTAGCATAGTTGGGTTTCAAAAATAGATTTTTGACTTCAAATCCAGTGCTTTTCCTACTTGACCACACTGACCCATTGTAGACTTCCCTCTGCCACAAGCTGGCTTTCTGACTGGGTAAATCATTTGGTGTCTCAGGGACTCTATTTCAGAGCTATGCTGACTAATATTTAACAACTGACTTCCACCCTTCCCCTGACCCCAAATCCACAATACACTTTTAAGTATAGACTACTTTTTTAATGTCTTATCCATAATTTCTCTAGGTCTATAAGTAAACAAAACAATAATCAAAACCTTGATTTGTAGTATTTGCTCATATCTGAGGTATAAATGCTCACACTGAAAATTTAACAATCACCTCTTCGGAACTTGTTTGAGCTGGCTTCAGCATATCCCTAATCTGCTTTCTGATCTGCAAAATGAGGAAGTTGGATTAGATCATGTGATCAGACATTCACAGAATTTGAGAGTTGGAAGGAATTTCAGTGGCCATCTAGTTCAACCCACATACAAAATAAATCTCCACTAAGAACATATCTGATAAATGGTCATTTAGCCTCTGAAGACCATTGAAGATTCCCCCTAATGGAAAAACCAATCTTATGACAACTTATTCCACTTTGGGGTAGGTCATATTGTTAGGAAGTTTCCTCCACAATAATCTCTTTTTCTCCAACTCTACGAGTATGCTTCAATCACTTTTTTTCTTACTATGACTATGTAGAAAATATTTGACAAAAATGCAGATTGTTGTCATCTGAATAGGGCAGTAAAAGATTAAAAAATCCATAATCATGAATTAATTGTTTTGCTTTAAATTAAAAGTCTGGTACTACACAGATTCTAGAAAATAAGAATATTAAGTTGGAGTCTTTCAAAGATTCACCTCAGCGTTCTTAAAGGCCATTGCTTGAATTTGGGGGTTATAAAGCATCAGTTGAAGAGCATCCTGAAAGCTAATTCTAGAATGTCACAAGACACACAAAGACTGAAGAGCCCCTATTTAGAAAGGGTGTCCTAGAACAGGAGGGGACAAGTCCCTACTGTTGCCCATCTCTGTATTTTGTCATGACATTTGGTTTAAGAATGTACTGCTAAGAGGATGTCTGTGTTCTGTTTTTTTTTTTTTAATTTAAGAAAAAAACTAATTGATAGGAAGAACATTGTTCTTCAGTTGGATGAAGAAGAAATAGTAGCTTCATAAAAATGTCCTAGTAGAAACAAATAGGTTCCATGGGCAGGAAGCTGGTACATTTTCTTTATGAAAAAAATTGATATTTCTTCTCTTTGGTTTTTTTTTTCCATCTGCGTAGGGGTGATTTGATTTAAGCCTCCTTTCCTAATCAGTAAGTAAATAGCCTCAGTTTTTCCATGGTGGTGATTGGTACTTATGTTAGTCCAACTGGACAAAATCCTATGAAGCCAAGATACTAGACACAGTCTCCATTTACAAGACAGAGGGAGATCACTCCAGCAGGGGGCAGAGCCAGCTTAATTTGTAGAATTAGGAAGTAAATAGATTACATTGTGCTATCAAACAAAACCTTGATCCTCTCTGAGCCATTGAATCTCTGATTTTCATCTTGAAGGTCTCTCCTCTATATAGTACTTAACCACTCTATGCCTCACTTTCCTCATCTATAAAATGGAGATCTCCCAGAGTTGTTGTGAGCATCAAATGAGTTAATTATAAGGTGTTTAACAAACAGTATATAAATGTTAGTGATGATGATGATGTCGTCAGATGCAAAGGGCAGCTAGATGGCACAGTGGATAGAATACCAGCCCATAGTATGACCTGGGTTCAAATCTGACCTCAGACACTCACTAGCTGTGTGACCTTGGGTAAGTTATTTAACCCTGTTTGCTTCCTCATCTGTAAAATGAGTTTGAGAAAAAAATGACAAAGCACTCCAGCGTCTTTGCCAAGAAAACCCTAGAAAATGGTCGTGAAGAGTAAGACATGACCGAATAACAGCATCAGCCTCAAGAAGTGAGATAATAGAATTCAGTGAAGTTATACTTCTGTTCTATTATTGGAATCTGAGAAAAGTTGTGGAAAGTTTAAATGGGTTATTCTTCAATCTGCACATGGTGAAAAGTAATATAGGTCAACTGATATAGGTCAAAATCAAGGCTGATGTAGGGTAAAGGCATCAAACTCCCTTGTGAACTTCAAGCAGCATACTCTTGAGTAGACTCAAATTAGATTAAAAATGAAAATGGAAATTTCTGTTTAACAAAATAAAAATACAATGTAATACAGGTAATGTTAATTTGTGACTTTCTAAGACAATATGTGGTCTTTGGGGATTGTTTTTATTTGAGTTTCATACCACAGATACAGGGAAAAAAGATAGACTGAATCCATTCAAAATTCTATGTGTCTCTTCTCATGTTGCCCATGCCCACTATCACAGAGCTACTCCTCTATTCCCTAGTAAGACGACTGCTTTTAGGATAGGATTAAAGACTTAGAGGGTGTTTATGCCAACAGACCCAGAGAGGTCAAAGGCTTACCGAAGCTCACCCAACTAGTAATTGGCAGAATCAGAATTTGAAGCCAGCTATCCTGAGTCTAGATCCATCATTCTTCCCTCTACACCCTGCTCCCTATAATTAAAACCTTGACAAAGAGCTCCAGAGAGTCAGAGAAGGAGCATATAGATAGAGACAAAGACAGAAGGTTATAAGGGTTCACTGAAGCTTTCTTGTTACTATGGTTAAACTTAGGGTACTGAATCATTACTCTTCTGACAGATGCAGTGCTAGTAAACAAATAAATAATTTAATAATATTTAACATTAATATTTAACGTTAATTTATCTTTAACCAAATTTCCCAATGGATCATATAATGGGCCTGTGTTCATGTAAGCTTTACCTTCTGCTTGTGAGAGGGTGTTTCTGAATGACAGGGTTGATTTCTTTTCCAGTCTTTCAGAAAGAAAGGAAGGAAGAGAGGGAGGAAAGAAGGAAGAAATAAAGAAAAAAATAAAAAAGAAAGAAAGAGAAAAAAGAAGGAAGGAAGGAAAGAAGGAAGGAAGGAAGGAAGGAAGGAAGGAAGGAAGAGAGTGAGGAAAGAAGGAAAATAATGTATATCTGGACCAAGGCATAAGTGTCCTCTAGTTTAGTTGTTACTTTCTTTTCTGCTGGAGAATCAGTAGCAAAGGACAAACTGCTAGAAGTCCCTTGCTCTGTCATTTGTAATGCCACTGAACAAAATGGGCATCCACGGAAGAGTCATCAAGGCAAAGCAAGAAAATTAGAGTAAAGAAAAAGGAAAATCCTGTAGAAATTTGGAGCAGGCAGCAGGGAAGTTGGAGGGGCCAAACATCTTTGCTTCACTAAAAATGGAACCTTCTGCCCTGTCTGCTTTAATCAAATGCTGTAATCTAGCTGAGGCCTCGGTTCATCCCTGGTGCGTCACTGGGAGTGGAGCCTCAGTGTTGGTGGTGGCAGAATCCTGTAGCTTATTTATTACCAGAAATGAGCTCCTCGTTACATCCAGACCTGGAGGACATCCAAGTCTGCACATCTGTTCTCCCCCTGTCCCTCTGAGCAGAGAATTGGTGAAAATCATAAGGGAAAGGAATAAGAGGATGCTTTTCACTTTCCGCTCATTCTCCTACAACACAAAGAGTCCACACAGGATTATGTAGGCAGCACAGCTGAGCATAATGAGTGTTTGGTTCAGAATCAAAGCTGAGTATTGTGAACACAGGGATGATTCAAACTTATAATGGATGTGGAACAAAGATCAGATTATTCCTTCAGTGTTTTCCTCTTTCTTCCCATTTGTTCCTTGTTGTGGAGCATCAAGCTGTTACACAATAATAACCTCAATTGTCCAGGACAGAGAATGGTACTGGTTGTATGGAGGCTATCCAGATACCACCATCCCATCTCTGAGTTGAGACAAAATTGCTGAAAAAGGCAAATTTACAGAGAATCACAGGTCAATTTGTCATTTGATTTGACATGAAATAGACTGATTCTTTTTTATGTTTATTTTTAGTTTTCAGCATTCATTTCCACAAAATTTTGAGTTCCAAATTTTCTTACTGTCTCTCCTCTCCCCGCACCCTATAATGACTTGCATTCTGATTACCCCTTCCCTCAATATGCCCTCCCTTCTATCATACCCCTCCCTTCCCTTATCCCCTTCTCTCTTTTCTTGTAGGGCAAGATAGGTTTCTATACCCCATTACCTGTATTTCTTATTTCCCAGTTGTATGCAAAAACAATTTTCAACTTTCATTCCTAATACTTTGAATTCCAACTTCTCTCTCTTCCTTGTTCCCCGCCCATCTTCTAGCAGGCAATTCAATATAGGCTGTATATATGTAATTTTGTAAAAGACATCCATAATAGTTGTATAAGACTAACTATATTTCCCTCCATTCTATCCTGCCTCCATTTATTCTATTCTCTCTTTTGACCTTGTCCCTCCCTAAAAGTATTTACTTCTGATTGCTCCCTTCTCCCATTTGCCCTTCCTTCTATCATCCCCCTCACCCCACTTCTCCCCTTCTCCCCTACCCTTCTGGAGTGCAAGATATACTTTTATACCAAACTGAGTGAGCCTGTCATTCCCTCAACCCAAATGTGAAGAGAGTAAGCTTCCCTTTTTCCTTCTCATATCCTCCCTTTTTTCCTCCACTGAAGAAACTTTTTCTTGCCTCCTTGATGAGTGATAATTTACCCCATTCCATTTCTCCTCCCAATATATTCCTCTCTCACCACTCAATTTTATTTTATTTTTTTAGGTATCTCCCCTTCTTATTCAACTCACCCTGTGTTCTGTGTGTGTGTTTGTGTGTGTGTGTGTGTGTGTGTGTGTGTGAAATCCCTTCAACTACCCAAATACTGAGAAAAGTCTCAAGAGTTACAAATATTATCTTTCCATTTAGGAATGTAAAGAGTTCAGCTTTGGAAAGTCTCTTATGTTTCGTCTTTCCTGTTTACCTTTTCATGCTTCTCTTGATTCTTGTGTTTGAAAGTCAAATTTTCTCTTCAGTTCTGACATTTTCACCAAGAATGCTTCAAGGTTTTCTACTGCTGAATTGCCACTTTTTCCCCTGAAGTATTATACTCAGTTTTGCTGGGTAGGTGATTCTTGGATTCAATCCTTTTTCCTTTGATTTCTGGATATTCCAAACCTTTACATCCCTTAATGTAGAAGACTATAGATCTTGTATTATCCTGATTGTACTTCCACAATACTTGAATTGTTTCTTTCTGGCTGCTTGTGATATTTTCTCCTTTACCTGGGAGCTCTGGAATTTGGCTACAATATTCCTAGGAGTTTCTCTTTTTGGATCTCTTTCAGGAGGTGATCAGTGGATTCTTGAAATATTTATTTTACCCTCTGGTTCTAGAATATCAGGGCAGTTTTCCTTGATAATTTCATGAAAGATGATGTCTAGGTTCTTTTTTGATCATAGCTTTCAGGTAGTCCCATAATTTTTAAATTGTGTCTCCTGGATTTATTTTTTAGGTCAGTTGTTTTTCCAATGATATTTATCAGCTTATCTTCTATTTTTTTCATTCTTTTGGTTTTGTTTTGTAATTTCTTGATTTCTCATAAAGTCATTAGCTTCCATCTGTTACATTCTAATTTTTAAAGAACTATTTTCTTCAATGAGCTTTTGAGCCTCCTTTTCCATTAGGCTAATTCTACTTTTTAAAGCATTCTTCTCCTCATTGGCTTTTTGGACTTTTTTTCACCAATTGAGTTAGCCTATTTGAAATGATTGATTCTTGCTAGATCCCACAAGATTTAATCATGTATAATGTCCCTGAAACCAGATGCCACAGAAAGTACTTCAAGGATAGATTCATTCTTTTTGTAGTCATGTTGTTGTTGTAGTTCAGTCATTTTTCCATCATGTCTGAATTTTTGTGGCTCCATTTGGGGTTTCTTGGCAAAGATACTGGAGTGGTTTGCCATTTCCTTCTTCAGTTCATTTTACAGATGGGGAAACTGAGGCAAACAGGGTTAAGTGACTTACCCAGAGTCACATAACTAATAAGCATCTGAGGCCAGATTTGAACTCAAGATGATAAATCTCCCTGATTCCAAGCCAGGCAGTCAGTATTAAGTAATTTAACTAGGAATTTTTAAACACAAAACTTTGATGGTGTTAAGTTTCAAATGTGTATATAACTATAAAATAAAAAATTGGTTTTAATTCTTTTTTAAAATGTATAGTTAAGTTGAAATGGCTTTTATAGTCTCCAATGGGTAAATCTAAATTCCTTATCCTTGTAACTTCACCCTTCATCTGAATTCCTGAGAAACTTGCCTTTGTCTTGTAAGTTACCTCTACCATTTACTCAGGTAGCCTTTAGTCTTAATTCTATTATTTAATTTTTATATCCACCCAGTGGAGCCCATCATTGTAATCTCACCCAGCATCCACTTAACTCGAATTTAAGTTGATTCAATCAAAACTTTAGCAGATTGCAGACTAAGCCTGTCACAGGAGGTGTTATATGCCTCTCAAAGAGGAAGTAATGGTAAATAGTTAAGGTGACCCTTAAGCCATCTAGTCATTAAAATGTCTACCAATTAGAATCATTTTACCTTGCCAGGGGAGGTCCAAATGATGCGTTGTCAAGGCAATCAGAAGGAAGACCCTATCAGCTTTCACTCAGGGTCTTTGGCCATTGAGAGAAACCATTGACCCAATTTTTTGGTTACTGTTAGCCTAATTAATAAATTGATCATGCTTGCACCACTGTCTCTCAGTTTATCTTACTTCTCAAAAGCAAAATAACAAAACACATCTTTAAAGAGGTCATTTCAATGAACAAAATTCACACTAATTTAATCTCCTAGGTACCTTCTTCCATGCCTACTCCAAGTCTTCAAGTTCCTACTAAGATTGGAGAAATTGAAAAAACTACAAAAAGGAAAGTAGAAGAAGAGAAGTGGAGATGCTCTCTACGAAGACACTTTTTAGGTAGTTGGATGGGGGGGAATTATGATAAGTCTGATGCTTCAACAAAAAGCCAATTGGAAGAATGATAGATAACTGTCAGCTAAAACAGACAGATTGGGGCTTCAGGAAATGGGGATGATGGTAAGCAGGAAGCTACCAGATGAATAAAATAGGCATTTCCAGTGTAAAAGGAAGAGGAAACACCTTGAATCTGTGACACTTTCTGTTCACTTCTTCCTACTTTGACATCCCCTCCTAAGGAGTTCCTAGGGAGTGACATTCTCAGACAGAGTATGGAATGAGTGTATGGGAATTTAAAAAAAAAGGGCAACACACCTATATAGATAAAAATGGCTAAAATGAAGCAGGCATAGCCCAGATATCTCTGGGAGCCATCTTTCGCGGTGATCACAAACTAGATAGATTGGGAATGAGCAAATGTTCTTTCTAGTGTCCAAACCTTCAGGAGGCAAAGACTGAAGAGTAGAGATGTGGGAGTAGAAAAGCTGTTCATTAAGAGAAGACCATTAAGAATGAGGTAGGGCCATTCAATTTATCTCCCTCTTCTCCCATTCTCTTAATCTCAAAACCCTTTCAGCGTCCTTGTTCCCCCTTTGTACTCAGTCCTTGAAATGATGTGGCCCTCATTCCCTCCTGTCTTCTTCAGCATACTACAACCTCAATCATGTCCCCACCTTCTCAAATTTTCAGTATGTCCCTAGCTACTGGTTCCTTCCATATTGCCTTCAAAAACACCTTGTCACCCTTCCTTAAAAATAAAATTAACAAAAAATCTCTACAAGAATCTACTTCTACCTATCATCTTAGATTTATCACTTTTTCACAATCTCCCTGAAAAAGTTGCTATTCTAAGCTACCTTGATTTCCTTTAGCTTCTCAGTCCTTAGAAATCTGGCTTCTGACCTCATGACTCAACTAAAACTGCTGTTTCAAAAGTTACCAGTAACCTATTAATTACCTGATCTGATGGTCTTTCTTCAGTGCTCATCCTTCTCCATCATCTGTTGCATTTGAAACTATAGACCAGAGATTCCCAAACTTATTTGGCCTACTGTCCCCTTTTGAAAAATGACTTTATTTTTACTTATTTTATTATGAATTTCCCCTTTCCCTTTTTTATATTACAATTTAGTTTTCTTCTCTTTAAAATAAAATCAGAATACCATCAAGCTAATGTATTTTATTAGCTTTTTTTATTTTGAAAGAAACTGCTAATTTTATTGATCAAGTCAATGCTTTTAAAATTGCTTAAAATTTTGTTAATCACTTTCGATTAGAATTTCTAATTTTGCATTTATTCAGGAAGGTATTAATCTAACGTACTTTGCTTTTCTGTTTTTTAAATTGCATAACTTGTTCTCTTTCATTGTTTTTAAAAATACATATTTTTTCCCTAGGACTGATTCAGTTATATCTCCAAAGTTTTGGTTCATTGTCTCATCATTGTCATTTTATTTGGTGAAATATTTATTATTTCTATGATTTTTTTTCCTTCAACACACTAATTCTTTTGGATTAACTTATTTAGTCTTCATTTAAGGATGATTCCTTTCTTCAGCTTATTGTATTGGATTCAGTAAGGATATATAAATTATTTCTGCTGTTAAACATTTATTCATTTACCAATTTTTTATGTCTTTATACATTGTTATAAAGGTGTGCTTTAGTACTGAGAACTATTCCCTTCTATTCCCAGGCATCAATCATCATTAATCTAGCATATCTTAATTTTCTAGAATTCTTTTTAGGACATTAACTTCTTTGTAATTCATATTTTTAAAGGATTCTGTAGATTTGAAAGAAACACATCAAAGTTCTTAACTATTTTAGTTTTGCTTTTTTCTCCCTAAAATTTGATTCATTTTCCCCTTAAATAATACATACAGTGCCATTCATTGCTTCTATATTAAGTATTGATATTATTTCATTATCTATGGTGCCATTAAGCATAATACAGTTTTTCTATTCATTTCTTTTAAACATATCAATTTTTACTGTTCCATTGCCTGAAATAATGATTCCTACTCATGTTTTTAAATTTTTACCGAGGGACATAAAATAATAAATACTCTGAAATCCCTAAAGCAATCCATAATTCTACGTATAGGTTCTTCACTCTTTTATGTCTAATTATGATGTTTTAAGTCATGCCACTAAAAGACAATAGCAATTCTAATACTCTTTGAACTGCATTTGTTTGAAAACTCTTTGCTGACACAGAAGGGAAAAGAAACCTTATTTAATTTCTTCATTAATGGTCCAGCAGAGAAAGGAGAGAGCATGTTCGTTAAATTCTCTGTTGATATCAAATTGTAAGGTTCCACATATATTGTAAAAGACAGCGAAATCATATAAAATAACTAGACAGTTTAGGAATATGGGCAGGGAAAAAACAACAGGCATCCTGCCTGGACAATTACAAATTAATGCATCTGGCAAGAGATAATATACAACACTTATTAAGTAGGAAAGAAAAATATTGGGTAACTGTTAATGCCAAAGAGACCTGGAAATTACAGGGAGAAATTATGGAGAGAGATTTGCTTTCAAAAAATAGCAGATTGAAAGTTCACTATAGGCAGTAAATCACATCACAGGCATGGTTAGACTAACACAAGCAGAATATGTGTTAGAACTGGAATGGTCCTTTTTATGTCAGAAAGAAAAAAAAGATTTTCTAATTTTTTTTCTTACATAAAGGGGTTACACAGGTTAATACAGACAAATGTGATGATTTGAAAAGTCCCTGTACAAAGTCAATCCAAACCTTCTCTTTTCAAACCTTGGTGCCGCACCCATCTCCCATATGTGTGTATCTCTGAGCAGATGACGTTGCTTCCTATTTCACTGAAAAGATTAAGGCCATCTGTCATGAGTGGCCTAAACTCCCCTCCACACCTCACAACCTTTCTCTGTCTTCATCCATTCTTTCTTCTTTCCCTGTGGTCTCAGCTTGACTACAGTTGTTTAGGGATGGCTATTTCTCCTAAAATTAAACTGGTTGGTGTTCATGGAGAATAGCACAGATGAAATTTATTTGGGAGTAAAAGGAGAGCAAGATTTTCCTGATAAGAGTGTGCAGGTGGAAACATAAAAAATGAGAAAGCAAAAAAATTGACCAAAGCATAATGAAGTATGTACAGAATCAGAATCTCTTTGCATGTTAACCTTGTTCCCTGCCCCCCCCCCCCACCAATTCCCACCTCTTCTTCAAGGCTTGATAATGAAATGAATATGAGTATTGTTATTATGAAAGGTGTGGGAGAAGGTGATAAAATAAGTTTTTACTCAGAATCACTGTGATTTGATTAATTGGCTTCTCGGACTGAAGCTTCTTTCCCTGGCCACCCATGACTTATTCTCTAATTCCCATCCATCCATGTCAACCTCATCTCTTTCTTTCTGAAGAGATGACATCATGTGTCCTGTTCTATGCCTGTGGCAGCCCATTTCTGCAAAGAACCAGGGAATATATTTTTTCATGTTTCTTCTTCATGGCTTAGCTTGATTATTATAATTTCAGTGTATGAGATTTCAAGGGTTTTATTTTTGTTGTTTTTGTTCTTTACATTAAGAGTATTATAGCCATTGTATATATTGGTTTCTTGGTTCTGTGCACTTCACTTTGTATCAGTTTGTACATTATAGGTCTCCCCATGCTTCTTTATATTCTACATAGTCATTATTTCTTAACAGCACAGCAATATTCCATAATACTAGTTTATCATAGTTTGTTGCTTTGATTCATGAGGATCCATTTTGTTTCTAGTTATTTGCCTCTACAAAAGAGTATTTATAAATATTGTGGTGTATATGGAGTTTTTCTTTTTGTCATTTGACCTCCTTGAGATGATGACTAGCAGCTACATCTCTGTATCAAAGGGCATAGATATTTTTTGTCACTCTTTTCATACAATTCCAAATTACTTTCAGGATGGTTGGACCAATCCACAACTCCACCAACAATGCGTTAATGTTCCCATCTTTCTATGACTCCTCTAACAATGAGTATTCCCAACCAATTTGATGAATTCAAGATAAAACCTCAGGGCTGTATTGATTTAATTTTTCCTATCATAAGTAATTTGGAGCCAGTAATATTTATAATAGACTGTACTAGTAACTGAAGAAAGAAATTCAGGATTAGATTGAAAAGTCTCTAAGGTCACATAAAAGTGAGGATTTAGCATTGCTGTTATTAAATCCAACACTTACTCATAATATGAAGCTCACCTATGAAATCACTGACAAATTGTCCTACAGCCTCTGCTATGAGTAAACTCTAGTGGCAGTATACTCTACACTACAGAGCATCTTATTCCACTTTTTAAAAGATGTTGGAAATTACAACAATATGTGTATTATACTGTAATATCTAATTGTTAAAAAGTTTCCCTTGCAATGAATTTAGATTATTCTTCCTACAAATTCCACCCATCTGGCCTAGTTATTCTCTCTAGAGCTAACTAAAATAAATCTGTTCTCAAATCTTCACCAGGATCTTGAATTGGGGTCCAAAGACACAGGGAGACTATAAGTTGGATGAAAACATGAAAGCATTTCCAACTTGTATGTGGGAATTACAAGCTCACTAAACATACATAGGCTCTTTTATATTCTTTGTGCAACTATACCTCTGTTCCTTACACTTTTCATACTTCTGGGACTATCCCAAACCAGTGTTGGCCTCAGGGCTGGAGAGAGATTTTGCAAATTCCCAAAATCATGACATAGCTTCCAACTTCAAAGAGCAGGTCAGTTATATATAGAACAAACTCTGTCCTTGGAATAAGTGAGACCAATTTTCAGGACCAAACCCTGTTAAAACCTGCATTGGATAGGACTTTCAAGGCACAGGGCTTCAAAATAACATATTTCAAAATGAAAAATATAAATCTGTTTTCTGGCAGTCGATGGAGCCTGCTTTTGGTTTTGTGTAACTGCTTCTGTCTTTAGGCCTAGAATTTTTTTTATCCTGTTTTTGCTTATATGGTGTTCTTAAAAATTCAGCACCTCTCTAATTGATAAATGGTCAAAGGATATGAACAGGCAGTTTTCAGAGGAAGAAATTAAAGATATCTATAGTTATGGAAAAATGCTCTAAATCACTATTGAATAGAGAGATGCAAATCAAAAAACTCTGAGATACCTCATCACACCTATCAGACTGACTAACATGACAAAACAGGAAGATGATAAATGTTGGAGAATATGTGGGAGAGCTGGAACACTAATTCATTGTTGGTGGAGCTGTGAGCTGATCCAACCATTCTGGAGAGCAATTTGGAACTATGCCTAGCAATGCTGCTTCTAGGACTGTATCCCAAGAGATCATAAAAATGGGAAAGGGTCTCACAAGTACAAAAATATTTGTAGCAGCACTCTTTGTGGTGGCCAAAAACTGGAAATCAAGGGGATGCCCATCAATTGGGGAATGGCTAAATAAATTGTGGTATATGAATGCAATGGAATACTATTGTGTTATAAGAAATGATGAACAGGAAGGCTTCAGGGAGGCCTATAAAGACTTATATGATATGATGCTAAGCAAAAGGAGCAGAACCAGGAGAATTCTGTACACGGCAACAACCACAGTGTGGGAGGATTTTTTCTGGTAGACTTAGAACTTCATTGCAATGCAAGGACTTAAAAAATTTCCAGTGGTCTTTTAAGACAAAATACCTTCCACATCCAAGGAAAGAACTATGGAATTCAATCAAAGAATGTAGCAGATCATTTCTTTTTGTATTATGTTTTGGTTTGTTATATAATTTCTCCCATTCATTTTAATTCTTCTATGCAACATGACTATGGTGAAAATGTATTTAATAGGAATGTATGTGTAGAACTTATATAAAATTGTATGCCATCTTGGGGACGGAAGGGGGAGGTAAGGGAAAAGAAGGAAGTGGGAGAGGAAAAAATTCTAAGTTATATGGTAGTGATTGTCGAACACTGAAAATAAAATAAAATAATATAAATTTTAAAAATTCAGCACCAACATTTATAAAGCCATGAATGTAGTATCCTCTTTGATGCTGCCCTCTCATATTTATTTGCTCAATTTGGTTAAATAGTTTTTTCCCATTATACAAACCCATATCCTGTAGACTGAACTGCATGCATTTCCATAATTTTTCTGCAAACTTGAAACAGATTTAAAACCTATTCTTACAGATTCTGTGACTTGGGCTACATTGGACCTTGGCAATATGGAATAGAAATTATGCCAGTATTACATATAATAGACTTTCCTGCTAATCTTTCTGCTCATCAAGTGAGGAAGGCAAATCAGGAATGTTGGTCTGTCTTTTGCATCCATGATGCAAAAAAACTCTGGATTGTCCAATTTCTTTTGGCCAGGTGATGGCAAAGAAATCCTTGTGTGGTCTCTGTTGTGCTGTATGAAATCTCAAGAAGCTGTAAAAGTCAACAACACCATGGGTAAGGCTGCCAAAAGCATTAAATGTAGAACCATCAGTTCTATTAATCTGCCAAACCTGAGGAAATGTTTATAGAGTGTTTTCATCAGCTAGTGGGTAAATCTTAAATTAAATTTCTTTCCTTCCCTTGTAAATCTTCCCAGGGATTCCAGTTGAGCCAAGTGCTAGATTTTAGAGGAAAGTCGAAGCTGGGATATATTCCTCTTTGGACAGAGTGGGGAATGAACTTTCATGCTGTTAAATTATTCCATTCCAATGACTTTGTTAGCCATATTGGCTTATCCTCTCATTTATTCATTTGAAAAAGTCTATCAAGAGACACATGTCTGTAGGAATTTGTGCTAATCATAGGGAATATGAACATATATAAATGCCAGCGACCTTGCTCTTAATACATTTATTTTCTTATCAGAGGGAATAATAAACATAAATACCTATGCCGTAAAAGGAGAGGGAAGTAAGTGCAAAGGAGAGGTCCAAAGTGCTATGATATCTTTGCAGAGAGAGAAATTGCTTTCATGTGGTAGAGGATGGGGCCTGAGGGGTCAAAGGTTTCATGGAAGAGATGGTACTTTAGTTGGGTCTTGAGGGGGTGAGAAACATTGAAACACAAGAGTAGGAATTGAGGGGGACTCATACTAGGTATGGGGAAAAGAACAAAGACTTGAATAAACATGGCAGTGTCTGATACACTGTAGGTGTTTAATAAATGCTTATTGACTGGCTTGAAGAGATGAATAGGGAATGGAAAGTGGTCCAACATCGCTAAAATAACACAGGTTGAAGAGTTAAGTTGGAGTCAGATTGATGGAGTCAGATTTCTCTTGAATGCTTAGATCAGTTTATATTTTACTGAGTTGTTTTTTTTATTTCTGAGGTACATTTATAACTGCTGAAAATCACATCTCGTTAAAGATGAATCCCATCTTCCTCTAATAAGACCAGCCTGTTCCCCAATTTCCATCCCCCCAAAACAAAGCAAAACAAAACAACCACTGTTGTCCTAAACATTTGATGAAAGGGAGAGAGCACTGAAACTATCCTACATATTCCAAATACCTTGGATTCTTATTTGGTGCCATAGCACAGGATGCAGAGGGCATTGCTGCTCCCCTTTATAAATGCATCATTTTGACAAATTCTTTGCTGGATCTATAGATATCTTCAGATAGGCCATTAATGGACACCTTTAGCAACAGAAGCTGGAGCTCTGAGTCCAAGCCAAGCAAACTGATGAGAATGACCTAACAAATCAGATGACCTACTTGAGAAGGGAAGTTACAACCTCGTCAAGCAATCTTCCTGACAAGATGACTTCGAAAGAAACATCTTATCTTTCTTGCTTAGTTCTCTTTAGGTCTTAAAAAGATTTTCATTGGTGTGCAGGATGACACTCTTATTCGTTGTTAATTTCCTTCCCATAAACCTCTTCCTTTCTCAGCCTGACCTCTCCTTTGTAGTTGGAACTTATTACCTTATATTATACTTGTGTTTGTCTTATTCCCCCATTAAACTTTTTCATGAAGGTGACTTTCTTATTTCATTTTTTTTAACTTTAGCTTCTGGTGTACTGTCTTCTATTTGTTGTTGTTGTTCAGTCATTTCAGTATTTCAGTTGTGTGCAATTCTTCATGACTCCACTGGGTGTTTACTTGGCAAAGATACTGGAATTGTTTGTTTTCTTCTGCAGCTTATCATACAGTTGAGGAATCTGAGGCAAACAAGGTTAAGTGACTTACCCAGGGTCATATAGCTAGTAAGGGACTGAGGACAGATTCAAACTCAGAAGAATAAGTTTTCTTGATTGTAGATCTGGCACTTTATCCACTCTGCCCCTAGCTGCATCACCTAGTAGGCACTTAACAAATTTCTCTTAAATGAAACTGGATTAATTTTGAAATGTATCAGGTCATATAATTTTGTGTTTAAAGAGGCAATGAACTTCTAATGAGTTAACCACAAAGGACCAATTTGAAGACTTATCTGTCATGGGCTTGGGCTCTCTAAGTTTCTTGCCCTCCCTAAATTTGACCTTAATAAACGAGACTGGCCTTACACATGGGTTAAAAGAAATTACATTTTGTCAATCAATCAGTCAGTCAATAAATAGTTCTTAATCACCTACTATGAGCCAGGCACTGTGCTAAATGCTGGAGATAAAAAGAGAGGCAAAAGACAGTTCATGCTTTCAAAGGACTCACAATCTAATTGGGGCAACAACATGCAAACACAGCTATGTAGAAACAAGATATATGAAGGATAAAATTAGAGATAATCTTAGAAAGAAAACATTAGCATATGTGTATCAACTGAACTAAACCAGTCTCTAACTTGTGGATGGCTGGAGACAAACAGAGCAAGATTAGAGACAGGAGAGTCAAGAACCAAACAGAAGTTTAATTTCAAAGTAAGGGAAGCAACTCATAAATGAAGTCCTCCTTCCTAAGAAGGGAGGCTCACCTGCTTATGGCAGGGATTGGATTTTTAAGCATGGAAACCACAAACAAGTGGACTAAAACACAGGCATGCTGTAAGCAGTCTCCAAGTCCATGGATGGACCATGACAAACAGTATCCCAGTGATTACTATTGTTGAATGTCAAGGTTGTTCAGTGGGGCACAGAACCAAGGTTAGTGTGGCAGTGAGCAACAGTGAGACACGTGGCTCATTCACTTGGAGGTACAAGAGCCATTAGAATCAGGGAATTGTTGTTATGCTAAGCTCAGGGCACAGCTTGCTTGCTGGACCTTAGCACTGGACAACAGGATGTCTCCTAATAGTATCTTGACAAATGGGACCAGGAAAGGCTTCCTTCAGAATGTGGGGATTTAATTGTGACCTTAAGGAAGCCAGGAAGTGGAGATGAGGATAGAGAGCATTCCAGTCATGGCAGATGGCAAGTGAAAACGCCCAGAGTCTGGAGATAGAGTGTATTGTACAAGGAACAATAAAACCAGTGTCATTGGATTATAGAGTCTGTGAGTCTGTGCAAGGGTAGGGGAATAGTGGGTGGTAGAAAGGACAAAAAGCTGTAAAGGTAGGGGAGACCATGTTAAAGGAATCTTTGAATGCCAAATAGAGGATTTTATATTTGATCCTAAAGGAGATAGACGATGGAGTTTTTTGACATGGGAATAATATTGTCAGATTTATGACTTGAGTCACTTTGACAGTTGATGAGAAGATGGATTTTAAAAGCCAAGGAGTGAAGTGATGAAGTCCTGTACCAAGATGGTGGCAGTATCAAAGTAGAGAAAGGGCATGTATGACCTATGAATGTAAAATTGATAAGCCTTTGGGACAGATTAATTACGGAAGGGGTTGAAAAATAGCAAGGAGTCAAGGATGAAACTTAGGTTTAGAGCCTGTGTGACCAAGAGGTTGTTAGTACTTTATACATTAAAAGAAGTTAGAAAAAAGGGAAGAAGAATAGGTGTAGTGGCTTAAAGTGTCATCTATTACCCAAATCTCTTTCTCTCCCCTCTCCCAGGCTTGTCACAGGGTCTAAAATTCCCACTAATAGTCAGTTCTAGGATAAGTGCCTAAAATAACTCTAATAAACTGTAAAAACTGAAAGGATATTTTACTAAGCCCTTATGTATTATTAGAGGCATGTAGGTGGCGCAGTGGACTTGGGGTCTGGAGTCAGAAGACTCATCTTCCTGAGTTCAAATCTGGCCTCCCACACTTATTAGCTGTGTGACCTTGGGCAAATCACTTATTCCCTTTTGCCTCAATTTCCTCATCTGCAAAATGAACTGGAGAAGGAAATGGTAAAATCCTGGGGCTGGGGAGGAAGTCAAAAGGGCTTTGAAGGGGCTGAGTGGAAGTTCCAGAAAGGAAGTTAGGAACATTGACAATCAAGTTGTACTTCACAATTTTGCTTAGGTCCTCTTTGTTAGCAGATATATATATTTAAAAAGAAACAGACAAACACCCACATTGAGATAAATTGTTGAAACAAGACTGGGCTTGAGGAAAAAAATATATAGCAATTTCAGTATCCTGATGTCTTCCTTTGTATTTTAAAAATTTATTTTATTCTTAATTTATGGAGTAAAACAAACATTTTCAAAACATAGTACAATAAAAAAGATAATTAAACATGAAACTGCAAATCTACTGTCCACAACTTGCTATTCCTTTCAAATATACAACAAAATTATCATGTAAACTTTTTTCTTTCTTCCCCTCCCCCCCAGAGATGGCTACCATTAGACACAAATAGGTAAATACACACATACACACATGCATAAGTATATACACATATATGTAAGTATATTCTATATATACTTGTCTTAATTCTTTCTCTGGATACAGAGAAAGTCTTTCTTCATATATCTTTTATAGTTTTTTGGGTATTTATAATAATCAAAATAACTTATTCACTTAGTCATACTTTTTTTTTAAATAGAATTTTATTTTTTTCCAATTACATGTAAAAGTAGTTTTCAACATTCGTTTTTTAAATTAGATTTTGAGTTTCAAATTTTTCTCCCTTGTTCTCTGTCTTCACTTTTCCCCAAGACTGCAAGCAATCTGGTATAGATTGACATATGTAGTTATGTTAAACATTTCCATATTAGTCATGTTGTGAAAGAAGAAGCAGAACAAAAGAGAAAAACCATGAAAAGAAAAAAAACTAAACAAAAGTGAAAACTACATGCTTTGATCTGAATTCAGACTCCTTAGTTCTTTCTCCGGATATGGATATTTTCCATCATGAGTCTCTTGGAATTGTCTTAGATCACTGGATTGCTGAGAAGAGCTAAGTCAATCATAGTTGATCATTGCCCAATGTTGCTGTTACTATGGACAATGTTATCTTGATTCTGCTCACTTCATTCATCATCTGTTCATATAAGTCTTTCCAGGTTTATGTGAAATCTTCTTGTTCATCATTTCTTAATAGCACAGTTGTATTCCATTTTATTTATATATCACAACTAGTTCAGCCATTCCCCAATTGATGGTCATCCCTGACATTTCCAGTTCTTAGTGACCACAAAGAGAACTGCTATATGGACAGGTAGTTTTCCAATGAAGAAATCAAAACAATTTATAGTCATATAAAAGTGCTCTAAGTCATCATTAATTAAAGAAATGCAAATTAAAACAAACTTGAGATATCATTTTATTCCTACCAGATTGGTTAAAATAATTGAAAGGGAAAGTGACAAACGTTGGTGGGGATATACAAAAATTGAGACATTAATTCGTTATTGGTAGAATTGTGAATTGATCCAACTATTTGGGAGAGCAATCTTGAAATATGCCCAAAGAGCTATTAAACTGTGTATACCCCTTAACCTAACAATAGCATTATTAGTTCTATTTCCAAAAGTGATTAGGGAAGAAAGAAAAGAACATATATGTACTAAAGTATTTATAACAGCTCCCTTATTTATAACAGCTCCCTTTGTGATGTCTTCATGTGTGTATAAAATTCTATCCCTTATTTACTCAAAGGATACCCAAGGTCCCAGCCATTCTCTCTTTGCTGAAAATCAGCATTCAAATGAAATCAGGCGTTTGTAATTCAACCTTCAGAAACAAAAGGTGTAACTAAAAAGTACAATTAGCATCAGGAATAGGAAAAATTCTCTGTCATTTCCTTGATTTTGTGATTGACATGTTGCTTCTTTCCAGCTCACCATTTCCCTTAACATGGGCTTATTCAATAGCTAGACAGGTAGGTAGTACAGTGGTGAAAGCACAGGGCCTGGAGTCAAGAAGACTCATTTTCCTGAATTCAAATCCAGCCTCGGGCACTTACTAGTTCTGTGACCCTGGGCAAATCACTTAACACTTTTTGCCTCACTTTCCTCATTCATAAAATAAGCTGAAAAAGGAAATGATAAACCACTACAGTATCTTTGCCAAGAAAACCCAAATGAAGTCACAAAGAGTTGAACACAACTGAAAAACAACTAAACAATAACAACCACTAGGGAGCCCCACTAGACACACAAAACACTTTTTCAATGGGAAACATAAAATGCAGTAGATACGAAGTCTGTGTTGATCGCCTAAGAACTGAAAGCATTTGAGGAAGTTTCATTATAAGGTACTTAGGAACTGAAACTGGATGGCTGCCTACTGGGATAGAGTGGACAAGATGAAGGAAAAATATTCCAGTAAGGAACTAGGAAGAAATAATAAAATTGCCTATCATGGAAGGGTTTCATATTCAAAAGATGTTTTCATATCAATAGGCAGTTATGTAGTCACAGAGGGAGAAAAAATGAAGCATATTCTGAAATTAACTACTTATCTCATGACACTACTTTCTCATAAAAGTTGTGAAAGTATCAATGTTACCCCAAGTAGCAGTGAAACTAAGAACAATGAGCTGGGGTCAACATGATAGTCAAGGACAGTTAGCCATCCTAGAGTTCAGCTATGTGGACAAATAAGAACTAGTATGCAACCAGAGCTGTAAACAGACACAGATTCATTGTAAAGATTACCAGCAACCTTCTTTAACCTGGCATTTCTGTAACTTTTATTTTGGTTTGGGAAAGCACTCAAGGTTGTGGTGTTTGGGGAATTTCATACTTCATCAATGAAGAAAATTTGATATTCAATAAAAAGAGGCATTTAAGGAATTCCTAAAAGAAAATCTTGAAATGAGCAGAAATCTTTGCCTTGAATATCCTGAAAAGCAAAAGAAGCAGAAAGGTTGAATAAGTACAAGTAACAAGCAGACTAAGGAATGAAATCGACTCTCTTTTGTTTACTTGCTATTGTTTTAAAAAATTTTTTTAGAAAGGTAAAGAAGAATCTTTTCAGGACAAAAAGGAATTAGAAAGGAAGAGCTAGCTGTATTAAATTCCAAGGAAACTTTATATGTGAATTAATATCTTTTCCAGTAAAGATCACTTTGTTGTTCAGTTGTTTCAGTCATGTCTGACTCTTCGACTCTTCGTGACCCCCTTTGGGATTTTGTTGGCAAAGATAGTGGAGTGGTTTATCATTTCCTTCTCCAGATCATTTTACAGGTGAGGAATTCAGGCAAACAGAGTTAAGTGATTTACCAAGGGTCCCCAAAACTCTATTTCTTAATATCTGCTGGATTTTTAAGGAGAAACACATTTTTTAAAAGTTTTATTAGGTTGTATTGCTGAGGTTTTTCTTTCTCTTTTTTCTTTTCTTTTCTTTTTTCTTTTTTTTTTTTTTTTTGCTAACTATTAGAGGTATGTTTGAGAAATAATGTAGTAGGAAAAAAAAATAAAAATAAAACCAGATTTTAAAAAATGTTATTTGATATCTCTTTAGTGGCTGGAGGTGAGCCTTCTGGCATGTCAGTCTGTAATGACAAGGCCTTCCTCAGATAGCCTGCTTTGTATTTCTCACAATGCAGTGGTCTGAGATCCTGATCCATCTACCTCGGGACATGTTTAAGAATTCCAGATACAGCAAAACCTCTTTCAATTTGTCTCTCTTTGGGTATACAACTGTGGGGGCAGCTAGGTTGTATAGTAGAAAAAGCACGGGGCTTTAAATCAGGAAGACTTCTTTTCCTGAGCAAACCAGCTACTAACAAAACATGGAAATATAAAATCCTTTCTTTTAGGGAGGGTTTTCATCACTAAACAGCATTCATTTTTAAAAGCATTTACTATATGCCATGGATATAGAAACAAGAGGGGAAACCATAGGCTCGTATATAAGTCTGTGTGAAACCATTTGGCAGAGGTTCCTGCCAGTGTTAGAAGTATAGATAGGAAAAAAAGGGAAAGAAAGATGTATTTGCTCTCTCATCCTTGCTCCTACTTTTTGAAATTTTGTGAGTAGATTGTATTTTTTGCCCAACTCTTCCATTAGTCAGACACAAGAGCACAAGTCTCTCTTAATTGCCATGTCATCCCACACTCCAGAGTAAGTCTTTGAATTGCTCAGGAAAGGATAATGAATGTCTTTTAGGATATGGTGGGGAGTGAACTCTGCTATCTGCGACAAGGGAAGAAATATTTTACCTTTCCCTTAAGTCTGCCATACTTCATGAGTCTCTTTAAACATGACTCAGTATCCTAGGATAAATCATCCTAAGTCACATGATTTTATCTCCTCCCCTATGTAGTTTATGAATTATTTAAAGATGAGTCCAAAGTCATATGTTTCTTTCATAATCACAGCTCAGAGTCCCCAAAGCCAGGAAAACTATTTTATACCAAGAATTTGTCTAGTACCAAGGTGAGTTCTGTGTATTCTAAACCATATGCTAACTTCCTGCATTTCACTCTGTACATTTTTAATAAGAGATAAGAATACACAAATCACACACACACACACACACACACACAAATTGTGCCTAGGCAATTTTATTTGAACAAATTTAGGAATCAGAAACAGCTTTAAAGAAATAAAGAAATCATGTAGAGTATTTTTGTTGTAATTTTTAGTCCCTTCTGACTCTTCATGACCTAATTTGCGGTTTCCTTGGCAAAGATATGGGAGTGATTTACCACTTCCTTCTCCAGCTCATTTTACAGATAAGGAAACTGAGAGAAACAGTTAATTGATTTGCCCCAGAGTCACACAGCTGATTTGAACTCAGAAAGAGAAGTCTTCCTGACGTATATGTCAGTGCTTTATCCACTATACTATCTAGCTGCCCCAAAAATTGTTTAGCCAAGTGGAAAGAAAATAAAAGATATTTTGATATATCTGGGGCTCTCAAACTTGTCTTGATGTGAATGGATCAGGGTCTCAAAACATTGCATTATCACAAATACAGAGCAGGTTGTCTGAGGAAGGCCTTGACTGGCAGGCCAGAAGGCTTACCCTCCAGCCACTAAGGAGATACCCAATACTATTTTTTTAAATTCAGGTTTTATTTTTGTTTTTCTACTATATTATTTCCCAACCATACCACTCACACCCAGCAAAAAAAAAAAAAAGAAAGAAAGAAAAATTTCAGCAAAACAACATAATACAAAAGGCATCAGTAACTTTTAAAATAATTTTCTCTTTAAAAACTCCACCCAGATATTAAGAAATAGCAGGTGATGGACCCTTGGCAAGTCACTTAACCTTCTTTGCCTCAGTTTCCTCTTGAGCTAGGTTAAGAAGTGGTAAACTACTCTAGTATCTTTGTCAAGAAAACTCCAAATGCAAGAAGAGTCAGACGTGACTGAAACGACTGAACAACAAAAATGTGCCAGGCACTAAGTGCTGAAGATACAAAAAGAGGCAAAAGATAGTTCCTGCCCTCAGGGAGTTTACAGACTAACTTACTGGGGCATCTCTAGCATTGTTCTGCTGCCTATTATCGCAGAGGCTCTGCTTCACTCACTCCTCTCCAAACCTTCCTTAGCTGCTTTGACTTGGTTCCCTCTCCTCACTACCTCTCACCAACACAGTCCAGAATGGCAATTCCCAGAAATCCATGCTATCAGGTCTCTAAATTTCTCTATTAGTAGAGAAAATCATTCTGGATATCTGGTTATATATATAAAGAAGATACACAAAAATATTGTTGGGGTGAGAATTTAGGTGTTGGGGGAGTGTGTGGGGGTAGAAGAGAGAAGATGCTAGCATCTGGGGGAACATGGAAAGCCCTTGTACAGAAAGTGGCTCTCAAGCTGAGTCTCGAAGGAAGCTTAAGATTCTTGAGTCCAAGGTGAAGAAGAAAAATTTTCCAAGTAGGAGGCCCAGCTAATGTAAAGGTAAGAAGACCAGAGATGAAGCATTTTATGTCAGAAACAGCAAAAGTATAGTTGGGTGGTAGAATGTGGGAGTAATGTTTAAGAAGGTTGAAAAGGTTGGTTGGAAACAAGTTTAAAATAAGGGTTTTTAAACAAAAGTTTAAAATGATAGTGGGTCCTAGATGTAACAGAAGCCACTGAGTTTGAGTAGGGAACAGAGAAAAAGAAGGCAATGGTGGGGAGGGGGGGGCAGGGTAGAGACACAGCAACAGATAGATAGCAAAAGCAGAAGAGAGGGAAGGGGGAAAGAGAGAAAGTGAAGAGAGGAGAGGAGAAGAGAAGAGAGAACAAAAGAGGAGAAGAGAGGAGAGAGAGAAAAAGAGAGAGATTAGGCACTTATTAAGTTCTAGGCTTCTAGGCACAGAACTAAACACCATGAATACAAAAACTAAAATAAGATGGTCCTTACCCTCAAGGAATATACAATAAAGGAAGACAAAACATAGAAATAAACTGGATAGTGTGTTGGGGGTGGGGTGAGTACAGGGTATCTTTGTGGAGGCCATGTTGCTGATAAGGAGATAATGCAATCTGGAGAAGGACTGGGAATGCAGTAAAGATGGCTAAGGTCTCTCAGGAAATGCCTATCTCAGTCAGAGACTTCTCCATCAGGAGACCAAGCTCCAGGGCTTGGAGGTATCTACAGGTGGATAAGTTTGCTAATGAGGAGGCAGAGCAGCCCTGAAAGTAAGATAAGATAGAAGTCATAAGGGTCAGGCTTGCACTTCAAGAAAATCCCTTTGGCAGCTAGATGGAAAATAGTTTGTGGTGAGAGGTGAGGCAGAGAGATCAGTTAAGAAGGCATTGCTATAGCCCAGGTGAGAGATGAACTAGGGCCTGCACTGGGGTGGTGGCTGTGCAAACAGAGGGTGGAAGTGCTGTGAAGGTAGCAAAGTCAAGATCTGGCAACTGATTGAATATGTGTGGTAAACGAGAGTGAGTAATATTTATGCTGCAAACATGGGTGAATGGAAGAATGATGGTGGCCCTGATATAAATAGAGACGCTTAGGAAAGGTGTGTGGGTCTGGGGTCCTGTTTTGTGTATATGGAGCTTGAGAGTACTACCCAGTGCACCCAACTGAAATACCTAGTAGATAGTTGGTGATGTGGGACTACGGCTCAGAGAACAGATATGGAAATATAGTTGTGGACTTCCTTTGCTTAGAGATAGATCATTTATAAAACTCAAATGAAAGAGTAGATAGTGAAATAGAAAAGGACCCAGACCATCACCTTGAGGTATGCCCAAAGCAAGGTGATATTACATCGAAGAAGATCCAGCAATAGCAAAGAGAGCTAAAAAGACAGTGTCAACCTGGAAGTTTGGTTAAAAAGGCGAACAGGATAAATGCATATTGTTTACTCCCTTAAAGCTAGCAGTTAGATGATCATGGAACCAGAGGGAAAACCTCTGACTGCCTGATAGAAGAATGACCAGGCTTAAATGCACTTTACTGTGAGAAAGAAATTTTCTTAGTTGTATAAGTTGCAATTTCGGTGAGACAAGACAATTAACAAGTAGAATTAGTTTTCTTCTGTCTCTGTATATCAGGATAAGAAAAATGCCACCATTCTGGTTGTAGGCATTCTGTCATAAACAGGACTTTGAAGTTGCTGACACAGGAAAGAGCATTTTTAGAGCAAAACAAAGCAGTCTGATTGATTAGTTCAGGCTTTGGCCCTTGTTAAAAGTAAAAATGATGTTAAATATTATCAATAGGTAGGAAGAAAACCAATAGTGAGAAGAAGCAGGAAAACCCACGGAAGAAAGACTATCCAACAGTGACAAATGATAAGAAAGGTGAAGAAAGATGAAAAGAAGGTCATCTGGTTTGACATTTAAAGAATAACTGGGGGGAGGAGTCAAGATGGCGGAGTAGAAAGACACACATATGCTAGCTCCAAATCCACAGCCAACAAATTCTGGAGCAGCAGAAGCCACAGAACAACAGAGTAGAGGAGATTTCTGTTCCAGAGAGCCCTGAAAACCTGACTTGAAAGGTCCCTCACACACTGGACCCAGAGCAGAGCCCAGCCCTGCCTTGACTGTGCGCACCAAGAGGAGCAGATCTGAGCAGGCTTCAGGGACAGAATCTCCAGCTGCCACACAGGTACCTCCACCCACAGGTGACAAGGATTGGTAAGAGGGTCTCTTTGGCTGGTTGAGAGGGGAGTGGGGTGTCCGCATAACTCAGGCCCCCTCGGGAGGCAGCAGCAGAGGTGGCAGCTGACCTGGGCTCCTCAAGCAGGCAGGACTTCGGATCCATTGTTGAAGGTCTTCACATAAACCCCCTGAGGGAACTAAGCCATATGTGAAGGCCCTGCCCCCACCTGAGCACCTGAACTTAATTTCACACTGAATAGCAGTCCCACCCCACCCAAAGCCCTGAGGCTGGGAAGCACCATTTGAATCTCAGACCCCAAGTGCTGGCTGGGAAGATCTGGAGGCAAGGTGGGGGTGGAAAGAAAACTCAGAAGTCAAGTCACTGGCTGGAAAAATGCTCAGAAAAGGGAAAAAAAATAAGACTATAGAAGGTTACTTTCTTGGTGAACAGATATCTCCTCCCTTCCTTTCTGATGAGGAAGAACAATGCTTACCATCAGGGAAAGACACAGAAGTAAAGGCTTCTGTATCCCACACATCCAAAATAAATATACCATGGGCTCAGGCCATGAAAGAGCTCAAAAAGGATTTTGAAAATCAAGTAAGAGAGGTGGAGGAAAAACTGGGAAGAGAAATGAGACAGATGCAAGAAAAGCATGAGAAGCAGGTCAACACCTTGCTAAAGGAGACCCAAAAAAAGGCTGAAGAAAATAACACCTTGAAAAATAGGCTAACTCAATTGGCAAAAGAGGTTCCAAAAGCCAATGAGGAGAAGAATGCTTTCAAAAGCAGAATTAGCTAAATGGAAAAGGAGGTTCAAAAGCTCGCTGAAGAAAATAGTTCTTTCAAAATTAGAATGGAACAGATGGAGGCTAATGACTTTGTGAGAAACCAAGAAATCACAAAACAAAACCAAAAGAATGAAAAAATGGAAGATAATGTGAAATATCTCATTGGAAAAACAACTGACCTGGAAAATAGATCCAGGAGAGACAATTTAAAAATTATGGGACTACCTGAAAGCCATGATCAGAAAAAGAGCCTAGACATCATCTTTCATGAAATTATCAAGGAACACTGCCCTGATATTCTAGAACCAGAGGGCAAAATAAGTATTCAAGGAATCCACCAATCACCTCCTGAAAGAGATCCAAAAAGAGAAACTCCTAGGAACACTGTGGCCAAATTCCAGAGTTCCCTGGTCAAGGAGAAAATATTGCAAGCAGCTAGAAAGAAACAACTCAAGTGTTGTGGAAATACAGTCAGGATAACACAAGATCTAGCAGCTTCTACATTAAGGGATCAAAGGGCATGGAATAGGATATTCCAGAAGTCAAAGGAACTAGGACTAAAACCAAGAATCACCTACCCAGCAAAACTGAGTATAATACTTCAGGGGAAAAAAATGGTCTTTCAACAAAATTTGGGACTTTCAAGCATTCTTGATGAAAAGACCAGAGCTGAAAAGAAAATTTGACTTTCAAACACAAGAGGGAAGAGAAGCATGAAAAGGTAAACAGCAAAGAGAAGTCACAAGGGACTTACTAAAGTTGAACTGTTTACATTCCTACATGGAAAGACAATATTTGTCACTCTTGAAACTTTTCAATATCTGGGTAGTGGGTGAGATTACACACACAGACACACAGACACACACACACAGAGACAGAGAGAACACAGTGCATTGAATAGGATGGGATCATATCTTAAAAAAATGAAATTAAGAGGTGAGAGAGAAATATATTTGGAGGAGAAAGGGAGAAATGGAATGGAGCAAATTATCTCTCATAAAAGAGGCAAGCAAAAGACTTTTTAGTGGAGGGAAAAAGAAGAGAGGCGAGAGAAAAACATGACGTTTCCTCTCATCACATTCCACTAAAGGAAGGAATAAAAGGCACATTCATTTTGGTATGAAAACCTATCTTACAATATAGGAAAGTGGGGGAGAAGGGGATAATCAGGGTGGGGGGAATGATGGAAGGGAGGGCAATGGGAGAAGGGAGCAATTTGAAGTCAACACTCTTGAGGAGGGACAGGATCAAAAGAGAGAATAGAAGCAATGGGGGGCAGGATAGGATGGAGCGAAATGTAGTTAGTCTTACACAACCTGACTATCATGGAAGTCATTTGCAAAACTGCACAGATTTGGCCTATATTGAATTGCTTGCCTTCCAAAGGGAAGGGGTGGGGAGGGAGGAATGAAGAGAAGTTGGAACTCAAAGTATTCGGAACAACTGTCGAGTACTGTTCTTGCTACTAGGAAATAAGAAATACAGGTAAAGGGGTGTAGAAAGTTATTTGGCCCTACAGGACAAAAGAGAAGATGGAGACAAGGGCAGAGAGGGATGATAGAAGAGAGGGCAGATTAGTGAAAGGGGCAATTAGAATGCTCGGTGTTTTGGGGTGGGGGGAGGGGACAAATGGGGAGAAAATTTGGAACCCAAAATTTTGTGAAAATGAATGTTTAAAGTTAAATAAATTTTAAAAAAAGAATAACTCATAACTAGAGAGCACAGTTTCAGTTGAGTGATGAGATTGGAAAATAGATTGCGAAGAATTTAGATGAGAAGGAGAGAAGTAGAGGCAATCAGAAAAGGCAGATCTTTTCCCCAAGGATGTTGGTTGATTTTCCCTGGCTGTCCCCTATGTCTAGAATGTTCATCCTCCTTATCTTTGCTCCCTGACTTCTCTGAATTCCTTCACACCTCAGCTAATTCATCTTAAAGAGAATGAATTTATCTCTCCTTTATCCTATCTATATCCATTCTAGTTGTTTGCATGTTGTCTCCTCAATTACATTGTCATCTCCTTAAAAGCAAGGATTGTTTCTTTGTACTTAAAACAGTGACTGGTACATAGTAGGCACTTACCAAATGCTTCTTGACTTGACCTGAAAGAAATAAGAAAAGAGCCTTAGTTGTGGCACATACTATAAAAGATGTTTTTTTGGGGAGTTGGTTTTTTTTTTCTACCTTTCTGAATGTTCTGTTTTATAAGAATAGGTGGAAACATTGGCAGGTATGTAGGCAGAAGGGAAGGGATGAATGCACAAGGAAAGGCAGAAGATTAGTAAGAAAAGGGAATGATAGGGGAAAGGGAACTTCTGAATGAGACTAGAGTGAGTAAGATCAAGGGTACTTCTAGAAAGTTCTTCACCAGAAGCTAGAGTAAAGAGAATGGGAAATATCAAGAAAGAAGAAAGTGATGCAAAGAGAAGAGGAGGGATTTCATGGCAAATGACCTCAATTTTCTTGGAGAAGGATGTGATGAGGTCCTCAGATGAAAGGGTAAGGGGACAATATCCTGTGGGAGGTGAAGGAGAGAAATATTGAACAGCCACTGTGATGAGTGGGATAAAGAACCAATTGGAGAAGAGTAAAAAGATTGTCTTGATGCAACCAGAGCTCAGTTGAGATCAAATAACATAAATTTGTAGTGAATCTGGTCGGCCAATTTGAGGGACTTGCTTCAGGACCATTTATCAGTGATCATGAATAGAGGAACCAAGAGGGTGTGAGTAATAGAGGGTTTGAATTTGGCATGGCAAAAGCAATGTCATAAAAGAGACCAAAACATTTGGGAGAAGACAATAAAGTGAGCTAAAATGAAAAGCCTAGGAAGGTTGAAGAGTTGAGCCAGAACAAAGGAGCAACAATGGGGACCTGGAAAAGTAATGAGGAAGAAGGGTTCAGACTGAAGATAATGAGCAGGTTAAGAAGGAGTGAAGTAGAAGAAAAGATAGAGAGAATGGAGATTATAATTGGATAAAGGAATTCCAGAATTCTCTTAATCATGGAAATAGAATATTTTTGTGTGATGGCAAGATTCAGAAGTGTGACCATCACCAGGTGTAGTTAAGGTGAGAGTAGAGGAAGAATAGATCACAAAAGTTGGGTGGATTGAAGAATTAGAAAGTTAAGTGTTTGAGAGAATCAACAAATTATCTTAACATTCGTTAGAGGCAAAGAAGCATGTCCCCCTGTTTGTAGAAGCTGAAAATTTTTTCTCCTTTTATGAGATGCTTCTTAGCTATTCATACTTATTTTTGGTTGTCTAAAACTAGGGGAACAGGTGTGAGTACATAAATCTCTAACATAAGTGATTGTTTCAGTGATGACCTGTTTAGCAGAGACCTGTGAACAATTCAACTGTTACTATCTTTCAGATTGCACCGCACCTGGATAGTTTGGCATCTTTGCCTGGATCATTACTGATTGACATGCACTAAGACTTTACCAAACCTATGAGTAAAAAGGAAGCTGAGATGATCAAAATGAATCCTAGTTTTGAACATTTCTATCATTTTGGAAATAAGAATTTCCTCTAGGAACTCCCTCCCCCTAATACAGAGTCTCAACACATTTACTGGCTGATCCTAAAGATTATTGGCCAAAAATGAAATTTCCGCATAAACTGAACAGAAAAACAGACTTGTTAGTGAAACCATAGATCTATTATTGTACTTAGAGTTCATTTTGAAAGAGAATATTTTGAGTGTAACAGGATCCTGTCAACAAGATTGTACTGCTTTGGTCTTTATTTCCTTTTCCCAAATTCTTTCTGCTCTCTTTTATATATTTTAAATGTGTTATTGATATTCTTTCTCCTCCTGTTTTTGTTGCTATCTTTACTGTCCCACAAATCCCTCTGCCTCTCCAAAAAAATCCCTCCTTTGCAATTAAGTATAGCAAAACAAAACAAATGCACAGAATTGTCCATGTCTGAAAATCTAGGCCTTATTCTGTACCTTTACTCCATCACCAAGAGGTGTGTTGTTTGTCCTTGCCTGTCTTTGTGTAATTGGGAATTTTTATTTCTTCCCAGGAGACAACAAGTCTGGCAGTTTTGGTCCCTGGAGAAGATTATAAGATGCCAGTGAGGGTGGAGTCCCATAAAACAATGAACATTTCTTAATTGTTAGAGAGGGGCTTGATTAGCTTCATCTGAATATCTTAGTATATCTGATTGTAATGCTCTTGACCCAACCCTACAACCTATCATTTTTTCTCTGTACCTACCAAGACCCCTTCTTTGTTGTTAGTCAGTAATGAGGGTCCTCTCCTTCTCATTGATGTCTATAACTTTAATGAGGCATCCAGTTTGACCCACTTCACCAACAGTTATATACATCACTATTAATGAACTGACCTTGCTTGGAGTCTGTACCTCAGTCTACCTCTATGGGATTTACTTGACACATAGATATGGTGATCTTTGTTGGTAGAGAAGTTCTGCCAACAGTGATGAACTCACAGATCTTTCACATATTCACAAACATGTGTATGATTATGAGCTACATAGGTTATTAGAGTAATATTTCAATCATTAAATCAGATACCTTAGCAATATCTCATGGAGAACCATTATTAGACTCTTATAGGAGAACTCACAAAATGGTTAAATGGAAGTTGGAATGTTCAGAACCATGGAGTTTTCTAGAGCCCCCCAAACTATTGATTTGAACAAGCTAAAGGTGAATTCAGTAACATCAGCATTCCATTTGTTTACTTTGCATTCTTGTTTATAACTCAGTTACTAACACTGTCCAATTAAACTGTCCCTATAATTACAAGTTCCAGATTTAGGTGAACAGCATAGCTTATAGCAGTACGAATTGCTGGATTAAAAATTTTAAAATAGCCCATGGTAACTTGAATCATGTTATTTCACAGTGCAAGTATACTACCTCACTCAGTGAGGTCAAAGGCTATGAGAAACTAGAGTTTATCTAAACTGCTTAGCTTTCTAAGAAAGCACATGACAGTGCACCTATGGAACAAGGACATCTCTCATCATCATTATCTGACAATTCTCTGTATACAGCAACAATTGTTGGACCTGAATTGTCACATAATAAAGTTGTTGATGATGGTGATAACAACATTTATGTAGTGCTTGCTAGGTGCCAAGTACTGTGATAAGCACTTTATAGATATTACCTCATTTGCTTTGCACCTGAGAGGTAGGTGTTATTATTCTCCCTATTTTGCAGTTGGGGAAACTGAGCCAGACAGAAATTAAGTGACTTACCCAAGGTCATATAGCTAATAACTGCCTGAGGTTGAATTTGAACTCAAGACCCTGAGCTTTGTCTAAAAAGATCCACTTTCAATTCCTCTGTTGATAAACTCAGTGAATGCTCCTGGATTTTGATCCTGACCCTCCTCATCCTGACTACTCCACTCCTGAGTTTATCTAATTTTAACCTCTTTGTGAATGTTTGAATGATGTCTGCTGCTTTTTTCTTGACTCTTCACTCTCTTTGAATGTTTATAAAGTGAGTCACTAAGCAAGTGTTTGATGGTGGAAGCTTTGTTCATCTCCTAATTCGATAAAGTTCTTACCCAATGGGTTTACAATTTAAGTAAGAGAAGAAAAAAGATTGCTAGAAGAATTTTTAATATTCTGCTATATTGGAGCAGGGCGGGGAAAGAAGATGGTTCATGTCAACTCTATTCTTTTACTTTTTCCTGTCTATTCTTTCTCATAATGATCTCATCAACTTTAGTCTTTCCAATCATGCAGATAACTTTCAGATTTCTAGTTCTTACCCTATTCTGTCTCTCCAGCTGTTGTAGTCTCTTATTGCCTACTAAACACTGCAAAATGGATGTCTAGTAGGCATCTCAAATTCAATGTGTTCAAAACTAGAACTCATTATCTCCCTTCCCAGTCTCACTCCAACATCTTTATTTCTACTGAGGGAATCATTAGTGTTCTAGTTACATACTCTTGAAATTCCAGCATCATTCTTTACTTGCCCCTCATTTCCTATAACTAATCAACTGCAAAATCTTGTTGATTCTACCTATGAATTGTATCTCTAATCGATTGCTTCTCTACAACCACATGATCACTACTTTAGTAAAGAGCCTCATCATTTATGGTCTTGTCTCATGTCCCTCATACCCAACTTACCTTCCACATACCTGCTAAATTGACATTTCTAAAATACAAATTAGACTATATCATTCCCCTGCTCAAAAGGGGCTCCCTACTACACCTAGGATAGAATAAAACCTCAGCCTGGAGTATAAAGCCCTCAATAGTTTGGATTCCATCTATATTTCTGAACTTACTTCTTAATACTCTTCATTCATTTTATGTTCCAAACAAGTCTCCCACTGCTGTTTCTTTGTATAGGTTGTTATGTATGCCTGAAATGCAGCCCTTCCTTACCTCTACTTCTTAGCATCCCTTGCTTCCACCAAAGCTAAACTCATGCCACCCTCCTATGGGAAACATTTAATGATGCTACTTAGTATAGCTCTCTCCACAGACTGTCCTGCATGTACTTCTAATTGATATATGCTGTACGTCCTGGTATAACATAAGCTTTTTGAGGGCAGAGACTACTTTCTCTTTTGTCTTGTTTTAGAAGGGAATTCAGCAATCTAGTTCAACCTTTTCATTTCATAATGAAGAAAACAAGTCCTGGAGGATTGAAAGAACTTGGAATTTAACCTAGGGTTTCAAGCCTGAAGGATTCATACAACTCCTCATTTGTAGAGAGAATGATGATTTTGTTCTGCCTGAATAAGGGGTAAACTTGGAATAAGAGCACTAAAGAGAAGAGGTCCTCCATCATGCCTTCATTGAGAGAGATATTGGTGGTTCCAGAATGACTCTAGTGAGAGAGAGAAAGACTTTGGGAGGCAGGCAACATGGAGGGGGAATCCGTTTCCTCAATAAGTCCCTGATTTGTAGGTTGTTTCCCTAGAGAATTCTGGGAATTTACCATTGGTTGAGATTTGGTTTAAACTCTTTTGGTTCAGATATCTTATTCACAGTTAGTATGTAAGGATATCAGTAGCCTCTCCATTCCCAGTAAATGAAGAACCCTAGGAAATCCCGTAGCTCCCAAGTAAACCAACTGAAGTGAAGCTCGCATTTACTCTGAAAGTTCCTTCTCTCTCTCCACCCCCCCACTTTGAATATTAACTAGCCACCAACAATAGCCCAGGTGCTCCCCCTGCATGAATCTGCAACAGTCCCCAAGCCTTCACCTAAATTCTAGGTCCTGGTCCTTTACTGTCTCCCCCTGAGGGGGTATTTCTGGATTCAGAGAAGAATTGTATTTAAAAAAAAAAAAAAGCTATCTAGTTTTAGCTCTCCCTTCTACTGGACTCTCAGAGGGCATGCCCCATTTCCATTCCCTTGAATATTCCTCTGATTGTGAGGCAGATGAGGGAGCAGCAGACTTGGAGTCAAGAAGACCAGCATTCAAATCCATCCTCAGACACTAGCTGTGTGTTCATGGGTAAGTCACTTAACTGCTTTCTGCCTCAGTTTCCTCACTTATAAAATAAGGAGAATAATAGCACCTTCCTTAAATTATACAGCTCCTATAGGCTAGACTGCAAACTCTGAGGGTCTTTATTTATTTATAGAGCTAACAAGTTTATTTCTCTGTCCTGTAACTCCATCAAAATCTTCCAGAGAGAGATGATAATATCAGCCTTTTGAACCTTTGTGTGAATTTAATCAATTTCTTCTAGAGATCCTGGTATTTCAAGCTTTATTAAAAATTGAGAAATGACTCATCCCTCATCTCAAAGGAATTTCAGCATTAGGGAGAAAGCCAATAAGAGAGTCAATTGACTCCTTAGTGCCTGTGAAAGCTTAGTGTCCTTGGTATGCCATTCATCATAAGGTGGAAGGCTGGTCTTGTGTATACAAGTGTAGCTACAATATTGTGACTTTGGCAATCATTCAATTACTTTGATTTTTATAAGATCAGCCCTAGAGAATCTGATTATGTCTTGTAGGCTTCATGCCAACTTACCCCAATCACTAATAACTGAATTTCAGCAGTCAACACATAATTAGTTAATTCTGATTTTCTATCAAAACCGAACTATTGATTAAAACAAGGAAAAATGGAAATATCAAGGAAATCTCTAATTATCATCTCATAATTTAAAAATTATGTAGTGCTTTATTTAAAGAAACACTTAAATACAAGTAAATTATCCTCAACTTGAGAGTTAATTGCTTCTCTAAAAGTTAACTTTCTACTATCTAAATGTTTATTTTTTCCTACAGTCTAAAAAAGCCTCAATTTTCTGGGGCCTGTGCTTATAGAAAATGATTGCGAATTAAAAATCCTCATCAGATTTTTGCTGCCAGTATTATCTTGCAGTCCTCTGGTCCTAGGAAAAATAATTTAATTGCACTCTAATAATCATAGGGATCTAGAAACCATACATTTTTGCCTGTAGGAGAATTCTCTCATCTCTTTATTCCCAGTATTATTTGATGTTTTTCACCAGCTGCGTAAAAGATTCCCTCAAAACATGGAGGTACACCTATGTAGTGTATAGGAGATAGGTGCCTACTGGTTGACAGAAAGAAATCCACTTAGCATTTCACCCTTTCTTAACTCCACCTCTCCAGCATAAATTTGCATTAACATAGGGAATGATAGGAGTTGAAGTTATTTCATAGACTCATCCTCCTGGCCCAAGACATTAAAACTTTGTGAGAGTATAGAAGTGGAGGAGGTGCAAGAATTACTGGGACAAGAAGTCCTTCAGCAGATTATACAAAAGGCATAACAGGATGGATGCTATCTATGCCACAGAATCCATCCTTTGAATGCAAACACAAAAGAGATAATTCCACCACTTTCCCTTCTTCTCTTTCCCTTTCTTCTTGGCCCAAGGCAATCCATGCCCATTTCCTCAAACTTTTCTCTCTCTAGAAGAGAAAGAAAATACCTGTCTGACTATTTTGCCTTTTTAGCATGATAAATGCAGTTAATCGATGTATTGTTGAGTTCATGTAGCTTTGCTCAAATGTTGTGGAGAGGAGCCACAAGGGAACTCTCAGAAAGGGAAGAGAAAGAAATATAGACAACTCCTTTTGCCATGAGTTTCTCTTTGGTTGGGGGCTTGGAGTTGAAAGAAAGAGAATTATTGATGCAATTTTTTATAACTTTCCAGAACAGAGAACAAGAAGATATCCCTTGAAAGCTCTTTAGGCAGTGAATGAGTCATCAGTCTGGTGGTTGTGGATCCTTTATCATTTGCTTTCCTGCTGTTTCCTTAAGATTGGTTTGAAAGGAAAACCACTCCTGAGGTAGATGCAGGCAGTAGAGCTGAGGAAGCCACTGAGAAGGAGTGGTTCCAAGCATTCAAGGAAGGGGGCCTATAAGAGGAAGTCATTAACAGTTCTGACAGCCCCATTCACTAGCAAAGTGAGACACCCCAAACCATTAGGCCTTCATAATTTTCTTGCAATCAAGAAAAGATTACCTATGGCAACTACATTCTAAACTACTCCCTCTTTTCCACTCACCACAGGTGTAGTCATTAGAAAAAAATGAAACATCCTTGATAAAAATATGTAATTATATGGTAATATTTATACATAATTTTATAGTTAGTATGTGTATATTATATATGTATATATAAAAATATATAATTATGGTTAGTATAGGGTTAGGATTTAGGGTTAGCATAGCACATCTGGCATAGCACTTCAGAGTTTGGAAAATACCTTGCATACCTAATCTAATATTAGCCTCTTGGCAAGCCTTTGAGGGAGGTAGTACAAGTATTGTACTTTTTTTATTTTACAGATAATTCAACAGTTTTCGTGACGTTGAATAATTTGCCCATGATCTCTGTTAGAATTACAGTATATTTATATTATACACTAACTATAAAATTATGTATTATATACTTAACATAAATAGTATATATAATCTAACATGTATATATTTATATTTTATATGCTAACAGGATTTGAATCCAATTCTTCCTAATTCCATGTCAAGGATTCTATCTACTATACAACAGTACCTCTCAATAGTTTCTGAGGTTTCTGTCACTTCTGTCATTTAACTTAATTCAGGTGATCCTAATTCTTAGAGTCCAGATATTTTTTCCACTCCTTTCTCTCTCTCTCTCTCTCTCTCTCTCTCTCTCTCTCTCTCTCTCTCTCTCTCTCTCTCTCTCTCTCTCTCTCTCTCATTTCCTCTCTCTTCTTCCCTTCCTTTCTCTTTCCTTCTCCTTCTTCTTCTCCTCCTCCTTCTTCTCCTCTGTGTGGGATAAAAGACCCTTACTCAAAATCTTAAATAAATAAATAGGTTTCTCAATAAGAACAGAAAGAAAAGGACTTATTACAGTTCTCGAGAAAAGGACGTCCTTCCACCAGGTAGGGGAACCTGGTGGACAGAGGCAACTTACAGAAATTGAAGCACAATTTTTATACCCTAATGCAGAGAATCCCACCTCCCCACTATCCCACCTCTCCATTGCCTGGGAGGCATGCTCACAATCTAAGAGCCAAAAACTAGGTAAATCCTGGGAAATCTTCACCTATCCCAACACAATTACCTCATCTAACATCTAACTTAACTGCTGATGTGGCTTTAGAAAAGAGGGGAGGGGGAGAAGCAGGAGCTGGTAGTGTTGATGTGGCAACAGTACAACAAAGGGGAGATCTGAGTAACTTCCAAGTTTTGGCTACAGTCCACAGCACTTTCACAAAGAAAGCTGGTAGCTGGTAAGGGGGGGAACCAACTGACCATCCACAAGCCCTGGATACCTGAAACTCAGGTGTCCAAGGAGAGAGGCCTTATGGATGAGAAATTTCATTTAGAAAGTTCAATATTCCCCATATTTTTATTATGAAAAGTCTTCACAATCTCCTCATCTCACTCATCCTCTTTCTTCTTCTTTTCTTCTCCTCCTTATTCTCTTTCTTCTCCTTCTTTTTCTTCTCCTCCTCCTCCTTCTTCTCCTCTCTCCCTTCCTATCTCTGTGTCTCTCTCTCTCCTTTACCCCTTCCCCTCAGAAAGAATGCTATCTCTCGTGTCAGGAATAATAAAGAACTTACACACTTCCACTGGTGAAGAACAAAGACAAATATCAACTCATGGGTTTCAATCTATTTGGGGCAAGTCACTTAACTTTTCCTTTAAAATGAGGAGGTTAGTCCAGATGATCTCTGTGGTCCCTTCTAACTTGAAATCTATAATTCTATCATACTATACCCCTTCTACCTCAATTATTCTCTGTAAGGAAATGGAGAAAAATATCATTTTAGGACTGAGGTTTGTGTGTGTATGTGTGTGAGTGTGTGTGTGTGTGTGTGTGTGTGTGTGTGTGACCCTTTGGTAGTCTGGTGAAGCCTATGAACCCCTTCTCAGAATATTATTTTTCAAATGCACAAAATAAAATGAATAGTATTACAAAGGAAGCCAATTATACTGGAATGCAGTTATCAGCATATTTGAAAAAAAAAGCACGGTTTTGAGATTTAGAATCCCTTATTTGAAAGATTGTTCATTTGCTAAACTGAAGAGTTTGTTAGTTAAAACAGGGAAATATTTATTTTTGGGGACTGTAACTCTAGAGTCAAACTGATTTACGTAAGACTCTCTTCATTGAGTGAATAATGTTTACTAGATGCTCTGTCACTGCATGTGGGGGATAGAGGGAAGTTGCTTAGAGACTGGGAGAGAAATTAACCATGTTCTCTCTTTTTAAAAATTCACATAATTAAGATAAACATTTGCATTTAATTAGGATAATTAGGATATACAATTTATGCAAGGTTTAAGGAAAATAAAAAACAAGTGCAATTTTTGTTTTTGCTTTCATTTGCAAGTGTTCTCAGTCACTGCTCAGTCAGCCTGGGTTTGCTTCACTTGGTGTAGCTTAAATACAGAGAATTCATATTGCTTTAGGGAAGATGTGAATTGAATCACCTCTGAGGCCCTTTCTAAATCTAAAAACCTGTGATTCTGTGACAGTTCACCCTCAACCTTTGTAGCAAAGTTAAACCTCTTCTAGGCATCTATGTGTCTCTTGCTCTGGCCCCAGCAATTTAAGACTTCAAGGAAGTTTGTCCTGAAGTCTTTACTGGCAGCTCCTATTTAAACTTTGGACTTTGTAGAGAAGTAAAGACTGCCTACTGATAGTTTCTCATTGGAAAGGCTTCATTTGCCCTTTCTGTTTCCATGTTTCTTTTCTCTCGTGGAAAAGCAGAGAGGAAAAAATCTTGTCTCAGCATGATATCTTATGAAAAAGCTTTGTGATGGTCAGATGTACCACCAGCAATTTCCCTGTAAAAACAATCATGTTCTCTCTTAACGTCAGAAGAAGAAGGATCTCACATCTCCTAAGCTCATGTTAACTCTGTTCCTTGGGCAGGCACTGAGCCCTGAATAATCATTTTCCATCAATGAGGAAAGTCTTATGCAAATATTCTTGATCCCTAGGTTACATTCTATTACTTAAAGTTATAAAATCTCTGTTTGCAAAGGTTTCTAATAGTATCTACAGGTTTAGTACAGAGTCAGGAACAAGTGATATTTTAAATAAAACAAAAAACAACTAAAAGATACAAATGTAAGCAAAAAGTCTAGATTTTAGAATCTGTTGAACTTAATGGAGAATTCTGAACTTTGAACCCCTGCTCATTTAACTTCCGTTTGCCATTGAATGAACACTTGATTGGGCAAATTCCCAGGATGCCGCAGTATAGGAAAGAATTTTATAGGGTGGCTGCTACTATAATTCCCCTCTCTTCCTACAAAGGTGTGATGTGGATACAAAGATTTAAAGATTGAGCTGCCCTTTCCCTAGTCCATCCTCTAAAGGTTCCCTAAAGTCTATTGACACAAATCTACCCTAAGAGTTGAGTTGCTGTTTCCCTGGCACCTTAAAGTCTCCCCTTATCTTGGAATTCCATAAAACTTCCCCCTGTCCCTAGACCATGGAATTCCTTGTCTCCCCTCCCCTATCCTGGGTCATAAGATTCCCTTGTCTCCCTTATCCTGTCCTTACAAAAACAAGCCCTTGTCCCTCTATAAATTGCTAGTCCTTCTTCCAGGGCTAGCCCCCTGCTTTTGCAGCAGCAAAGTTCCCTTTGACTAAAGAGAAGATCTAAGTGAATTCTTTCACATTTGAACCAGCTCTCCCATCTCTCTTCAATGGGTGCATGTTATATATTTGTTGTTGTGAGTTGTTTCAGTCATGTCCAACTCTTTAAGACCCCATTTGGGGTTTTCTTGGTAAAGATACTGGAGTGGTTTGTCATTTCCTTCTCTAGCTCATTTTACAGATGAGGAATTGAGGCAAATAGGATTAAGTGACTTGCCCAGCGTCACACATCCAGTATCCGAGAGCAAATTTGAAGTCAGGCTCTCCTGACTCCAAGACAGGAGACCTAATGTTCTATCCACTGCACCTGTTAGCTGCCCTATACCAAAGTAGCAGATCCATATAAAGAGGGAAAATCCCTGTGTTATCATAAAAATTTACAATTCAGTTTACAACTTCCCCCCTCAGAATTGTAGCCATCAGTAAGCCTGAAATTGGATAATGGGAACAGCATTGGACTGAGAATCAAATGTGATTCTTGTCCCAATTTTGCCATCACTGTTTTACCTTGGCCAAGTACCTTCACTTTTGGTGTCCTTATCTGTAAAATGAAGAAGGTGAACTAAATCTAACTCTAAATTCCACTCTGGTTCAAATGTCCTATCATCTTATCACTGTTTAGATTCACTTTCAACCATCTTTGTGCTGATATATGTCACTAAATCAATTTCTGTCAGATCTGAGTCTAACTCTATTGAAAAGTAAAATGTCAGCATCTCTTCAGAGGAAATTATTGTAAAATAACCCGAGGAGAGTAACAGGGAGAAAAATAATCTTCAAAGTTTATGATCTATTGAACTTCTAATTAACTCTCCAGATAGAACCTATTACAAAAGAAAATGAATTTCATTTTTCTCAATATTCCCCTTAGAAGTTTGAAAGCGAACTTTGGATAATTGGTTTCATTCTTTGAGGTTTTTTTCTTCCAGTGGAGCTATATTTTGTACCCTACACTCATAACCTACATTAGTGAAGAAATAAAACTTGCCTCCATGACTATAAAATACCTTTTATAAAAAGTGGCTGGAGAAAAAATAAAATAAAGGAAAAATTATTTGCTAACAAGAGCTTGCTATCATGGGATGACATTCAAATTAAATTACAGAGAAAATGATATTTTCTAACAAAGTAAAGGGAGTGAGGCTAATTTTGTATTTATTTAGTATATTTGTATGCATTTAAATTATGCAAAATTCCTGGAGAGAATTGGGGCATATGATAGGACATCTTGGTGGCACAGTGGATTGAGTGCCAGGTTTGGGGGCAGGAAGGGCGGAGTACAAATCCAGCTTCAGACGCTTGTAAGCCACTTTACCTCTGTCTGTCACAATTTCCTCCAATGTAAAATGGGGATAGTAATAACACCTGTGTCACGGGATTGTTATGAAAATCAAATGAGATAACTTTTGTCAAACACTTAGCACAGTTCCTGACTAATAGTAGGTACTATGTAAATGTTAGTTATTATCATTAATATTGTCATTGTTAGATTTAACAACAGATATAACTTTGAGGACCCTCTGAATATAAGTATGAAACATAAAAATGAGAATAGATATTCTTGCCACTGGAATGTGTGCAAAGTCTATCAATAAGCACTTATTAAGTGTTTGACATATATCAGACATTATGTCAGGTGATAGAGATGCAGATATAAAGATCGAATAGTGTGTATCCTTAAGAAGCTTAAACATTATTATAGTATTCAATAGTACACATATAAATGGTTGGATCAACATAGATTATGTACCTGCCTGCCCTCTAGGACTTGAGGCTCTCTCACTTAGGTGTGTGAACAACTATTCTTTATTTGTGCTTGTTCACTTATTCTAACATGGTCTCACAGAGGCTATTCTAGTTTCCCAGAAATAGACTGCTGTTGTTGGGATATACTCAAATTCTATCCATCCTAGGAATAATCCTTTGAAGGAGAATACATTCTCCCTGCCTACCACTTTATCAGTTGAGCACCACTGATACATTTTAATTTTACACAGCAACATAGTCACTTATCAATAAGGCAAAGAAAATAATAATTTTCTTTAGTACATGAATAATAAAACATCCCAATCTACATTTAAACTTGGGTTCCATTCCCCACCCAATGCACTCAGTATGCATGGGGAAAAAGTAAGTTCACATTTACAAGAATCTGTCAAAGCTGCTCATGGGAAAGGAAAACCCACAAGCTTGAACAACTCACAACTTTGGGCTACAGGATTTGATATCATTGATCCATTCAGGAACATCTATACCACACAAAATTGTTTCCATCCTAACTGTTTGTCTGTTGTTCCAGATCACTCTCCAGCAGAGTAAATCTCTTCTCTACTATACTTGAACATAGAATTCACAAACTCTCTCTACTTTTTAGTAAAAAAATTAGTTGTAGTTTTCTTAGCAAAGATGCTGAAGTAGTTTGCCATTTCCTTTTACAGATGAGAAAGCTGAGACAAATAGAATTAAGTAACTTGCCTAGGATCACGCACTACTCAGTGTCTGAGCCTGGATTTGAGCTTAGGAAAAGGAATCTTTCGGACTCCAAGCCTGGCACCTGTCTACTTATAATCACCGTTTAAAGGATTTTTAGAAAGCGTTACCTCTTACTGAGAATAGTTTCCTTTAAGCTAAAGACCTGCAAAGTTTATCAAGTTAGTTATTCCTGGACTCCATAGACCAGAGAAGCCAGCTCTTTACTCATAAGAATGCTATGTTTTCCAAAAAGAAGCAAGGACACACCAAGAGTCTGAAGATGACATTTAATTAGCTTTTCTCACAGCAAAGCAGCTTCAGTAACTGTCATTCTCTTTCTGTTTTTCATTCCCAAATAAAAAGGGGTTAGAAAAGAGCAGCACATTTCTGAGAAACATTGTCTCTCTTAAAATTTAAGGAGATTTTGAAGAGCAATATTTGCAACTGAAGTTCTTATTCAATGAAGTTGAGTCTCTCTCCAACTAACCAGGAACATATATTTGAAGTGTTCTGTAAGCTGATTGCTCTTAACTATTGGTCCCTTCCTACAGTTTGGATTGAACTTCTGATTTTTTCTTCTTCTGATCTCCTGCTGCTTCTTTAATCTTCTGTTACATTACTTACCAGCTGTGTGACACTGACTTCTGTCTCCTCTGACTTCTTTACCTTTCAGTGGCTTAAATCACAGCCTCCTGGTACTCCATGACTCACTTTTCTCTTAAAAGACAACAATTTACCACATTTCTCATAAACATGGTTGTTCTTTTGAAAATCATATCTGTTGTCAAATAGTCTTTTGATTTCTCATTTTGTTAGTTTTGTCTTCTTAAGTCTTGAAACAACTCTATGTGAAGGAACTGAGGGGCCATAACATCTTATAGTTCCAAGTTCTTAACATTGTCTTCACTCTAATTTTGTGTCTTTGGAACTGTACTTCTTCAAACTCCAGTTTTCTAATTTTTAATCATTTTCCATCTGTTCCTTTAAACATCAAAATCTACATACAAACAAGGCACCATTCTGTATGGTTTACAAGGTGATTTAAGTTTTTGTATTTAAACCACAGTTCTTTTTCTGCCCCAAACTACTCACTTCATCTGAAAACAGAGATTTTTTCATATATGCATATTTTAACCACTTTTAACTTTAATATTTTAAATGTTTTAATACCTTTTTGTTTTCATATAAAAGTTTTTGCTTCTTCCAGGCATCAAAATCTTCATTACCCATTTAACTTTTGTACTTTACATAATACTGTTTTGTTCTGTTCTTTTCAACCCTAAATTGCTCCAAATAGAAAGGACCTTAAAGGGCAAGTTCCTTAGGTAAGTATCTTAAAAAAAAATACAAAGAAAATTTGTGGGGTAAGGAGATAATAACTTCTGAGAACTAGGAAGAAATCAGGAAAAAGTCATATAAGAGGTGACAGTTAGGTGGCATAATGGATAGAACATTGGCCCTGGTTCCTAAGAACTGATGTTACAGGTTGATCAAGGGACAGTGATGTAGAGCATGATAATACACACAAATAGGCCTTAGTCTAAAAGGGTCAGGGTCTCCCATTGCATCCTGGGCCAAGTCCAGTCATCCTGATGAATATTTGACCACTGGACCCAGATGGCTCTGGAGGAGAAAGTGAAACTGGCAACCTTGCACAGCCCTCCCTCACTCAAATCAAAGTCAACTGCAAGTCATACCATCATGTCCCCGACGTCATGGTCCTCTTCAAAAACAAAGGACAAACACAACACAAGAAATATTTGCCAATGGAAAATTGTGTTTGTGAAACATAAGATATCATCATAGAATGGTTAGATGAGGGAGTGATGTGGTCATGTAGAAAAAAGGAAGAATAGCTAATAATGAGAACATAGCATGTGTGACTCACTGGTATCCATTCAATATCAAGAAGTCTAGAGGAAGGCCTCCAAATGTCAGTTTTACCTACTGTGGAGTATTTGTGAGAGTACATTGACAAGCATAGCATAGTATGAGAAGATATGGCAAGATTGTCATTTGCACTCTTAGAGGGAGTACTTATGTAGAGAAGAACCCAAATCCATTGAAATATTCAAGGCTTTTAAAAATCTTTTTCTTGGCGGAGCCAAGATGGCGGAGTAGAAAGGCGCACATACACATAGCTCCAAACCCACAACCCACAGAACGGCTAGAAGGGAGCAACTCACGGTGGGTTCTGCGCCCAGAGGCCACGGAGTGTTGGGGCGAGGGAGATTTCTGTTCTGGAGAGACCTGCGGGCCTCTCGCGGGGGGTCCTTCACGCTGCGGACTAGGCGCCGGGACTGGGAGCTGGGTGCAGCCCTGCAGCGGCCACGACACCGTGAGGAAAAGATCCGAGCGGGCTACGGAGACAGGATCTCCAGCGGCGGCACAAGCCCCCCCACCCACAGGTGACAAGAGTCGGTGAGAGAGTCTCTTTGGCGGGTCAAGAAGGGAGTGGGGTGCCCCCATGGCTCAGGCTCCCCCCGGGAGATAGAAGCTGAGAGGCGGCTGCAGACAGGGGCTCCCCAAGCGGGTGGGAGCCTGGATCCATTGTGGAAGGTCTGTGCATAAACCCCCTGAGGGAACTGTGCCTGAGAGGCAGCCCTGCCCCTACCTGACCACCTGAACTTAATTCTCACACTGAATAGCAGCCCTGCCCCCGCCAAAAGCCCTAAGGCGGGAAGCAGCATTTGAATCTCAGTCCCCAAATGCTGGCTGGGAGGACCAGGAGGCGAGGTGGGTGTGAGGAGAATATTCAAAGGTCAAGCCACTGGCTGGGGAGAATGCCCAGAAAAGGGAAAAGAAATAAAACTATTGAAGGGTACTTTCTCGGAGAAAAGACACTTCCTCCCTTCCTTTCTGACGAGGAAGAACAATGCTTACCTTCAGGCAAAGACACAGAAATCAAGGATTCTGTGTCCCAGCCCACCCAATGGGCTCAGGCCATGGAAGAGTTCAAAAAGAATTTTGAAAATCAAGTTAGAGAGGTGGAGGAAAAACTGGGAAGAGAAATGAGAGGGATGAAAGAGAAGCATGAAAAGCAGATCAGCTCCCTGCTAAAGGAGAACCAAAAAAATGTTGAAGAAATTAACACCTTGAAAACTAGCCTAACTCAATTGGCAAAAGAGGTTCAAAAGGCCAATGAGGAGAAAAATGCTTTCAAAAACAGAATTAGCCAAATGGAAAAGGAGATTCAAAAGCTCACTGAAGAAAACAGATCTTTCAAAACTGGAATGGCACAGATGGACGCTAAGGACTTTATGAGAAAGACAGATATCACAGAACATAGCGAGAAGATTCGAAAAATGGAAGATAATGTGAAATATCTTATTGGAAAAACAACTGACCTGGAAAATAGAATCAGGAGAGACAATGTAAAAATTCTGGGACTACCTGAAAACCATGATCAAAAGAAGAGCCTAGACATCATCTTCCATGAAATTATCAAGGAAAACTGCCCTGAGATTCTAGAACCAGAGGGCAAAATAAATATTCAAGGAATCCACAGAACACCGCCTGAAAGAGATCCAAAAAGAGAAACTCCTAGGAGCATTGTGGCCAAATTCCAGAATTCCCAGGTGAAAGAGAAAATATTGCAAGCAGCTAGAAAGAAACAATTCAAGTATTGTGGAAATACAATCAGGATAACACAAGATCTAGCACCCTCTACATTAAGGGATCGAAGGGAATGGAATAGGATATTCCAGAGGTCAAAGGAACTAGGACTAAAACCAAGAATCACCTACCCAGCAAAACTGAGTATAATACTTCAGGAGAAAAAATGGTCTTTCAATGAAATAGAGGATTTTCAAATTTTCTTGATGAAAAGACCAGAGCTGGAAAGAAAATTTGACTTTCTAACACAAGAATGAAGAGAACCATGAAAGGGTGAACAGCAAAGAGAAGTCATAAGGGACTTACTAAAGTTGAACTGTTTACATTCCTACATGGAAAGACAATATTTGTAACTCTTGAAACATTTCAGTATCTGGGTACTGGGTGGGATTACACACACACACATGCACACACGCACACATACATAGAGACAGAGTGCACAGAGTGAATTGAAGAGGATGGGATCATATCTTAAAAAAAAATGAAATCAAGCAGTGAGAAAGAAATATTGGGAGGAGAAAGGGAGAAGTTGAATGGGGCAAATTATCTCTCATAAAAGAGGCAAGCAAAAGACTTATTAGTGGAGAGATAAATAGGGGAGGCAAGAGAAAAACATGAGGTCTATCTCATCACATTCCACTAAAGGAAAAAATAAAATGCACACTCATTTTGATAGGAAAACCTATCTCATAATACAGGAGAGTGGGGGACAGGGGCACAAGCAGGGTGGGGAGGAGGATGGAGGGGAGGGCATGGGGAGGAGAATGCAATCCGAGGTCGACACTCATGGGGAGGGAAAGGATCATAAGAGAATAGAAGTAATGGGGGACAGGATAGGATGGAGGGAAATATAGTTAGTCCTATACAACACAACTAGTATGGAAATCATTTGCAAAACTACACAGATTTGGCCTATATTATATTGAATTGCTTGTCTTCCAAGGGGAAGGGGTGGAGAGGGAGGGAGCTAAAGAAGTTGGAACTCAAAGTGTTAGGATCAAATGTAATGTTCTTACCACTGGGAAATAAGAAATACAGGTTAAGGGGTCAAGAAAGCTATCGGGCCCTACAGGACAAAAGAGAAGACAGAGACAAGGGCAGGGAGGGAGGATAGAGGAGAGAGCAGATTGGTCACAGGGGCAATAAGAATGCTTGGGTTTGGGGGGGGAGGGGAGAAAAGGGGAGAAAATTTGTAACCCAAAATTTTGTGAAAATAAATGTTAAAAGTTAAATTAAAAAAAATCTTTTTCTTAAGCAACATTTAGTAGGCATTATATTGTCCTTATACCATCTATGTAATTTCGAGTGAAGTAAATCCTCTACTTATTATGGCTATCTCAAACTTTTAATTAGCTCTTCAAATCCCCAATTCTTCAATTAGTGCCCTTAAATGCTACTGAATGGAAAAGATTAAAATTATACACCAAAATTCTATTCCCCAGTTAAATCTATCCTTTTCCCTCTGTCTTCTCTTCTCTATCTATTTCTACTCCCACAGAAGCGGCCATGACGGTTTTCCTCCTGATCCTAGGTACTCTGATACATATTGCCATCCATTAAATGAGATCCTGAATTCACTTCTAGCCCTTCTTTCTCTGCCTTTGAATGAGTCCAGATCCTCTCAATTCTTTTTTTAAAATATATAATTTATTTATTTTTCAGTTCTCAACATTCACTTCCACAAGAATTTGAATTAAAAATTTTCTCCCCATCTCTCCCCACTTCCCACCCCAGGATAGCATGCACCCCATCCACCCTTTCCTCCAGTCTGTCCTCTCCTCTTACCCACCCTTCTTCCATCCCCTTTCTCCTCTATTTTTCTGTAGGGCAAAATAGATTTCTATACTCCATTGCCTGTATAGCTTAATTTACAGTTGCATGCTAAAACAATTTATAACATTCATTATCAAAGCTTTGAGTTTCATATTCTCTCCCTCCCTCTCCACCCACCCTCATTCAGAAAACAAACAATTGAACCAACTGCAACAATGCAGAGCACTTCCATAATAGTAAAGGTGTAAAAGACTAACCACATTTCGCTCTGTCTTATCATGCTCTCCATTTATTCCATTCTCTCCCTTGACTTGTCCTCCCACAATAGTGTTTGCTTCTGATTATCCCTTTCCCCAATTTGTTGTCCCTTTTATTATCTTCCTTCTCCTAACTCCTTCCCCCTTACTGTCCTGCAGGTTAAAATAGATTTTCATATCCACTTGAGTGTGTGTTATTCCCTCCTGAAGTCAAATCTCATGAGAATAAGGTTTACTTATTTCCTTTCATCTCCTCCCTCTTCCCCTTATTGTAAAAGCTCTTTCTTCCCTCTTTCATGTGAGATGATTTGCTACACTCTACCTCTTCCTTTCTCTTACTCCTAGTACATTCCATTTAACAGTAAATTTTATTTTTTTAGATATTCTCCCTTCAAATTCAGCTCACCCTGTGCCTTCTGTCTCTCTCTCTCTTTTTATATATAAAGAGGGTGTGTGTGTGTGTGTATATATATATACACACACACATACATGCACACACCCATGTACATATACATACCTACATATATGTAATATATACATACATATGTACCCATATACACCTACATATATACTCTCTCTAACTACCCTAATGCTGAAAAAGATTTCATGAGTTACAAATAACATCTTTCTATGTAGGAATGTAAACAATTCAACTTTAATAAGTTCCTTAAGGCTTCTCTTTCCTGTTTACCTTTTCATATTTCTCTTGATTCTTGTATTGGAAAGTCAAATTTTCTATTCAGTTCTGGTCTTTTTTAACAAGAATACTTGGAAGTCCTCTGTTTCAATGAAAATCCATTTTTTTCCCCTGAAATATTATACTCAATTTTGCTTGGTAGGTGATTCTTAGTTTTAATCCTGTCTCCTTTGACCTCTGGAATATCATATTCCAAGACCTTCTGTCTCTTAGTGTAGAAGCTGCTAAATCCAGTATTATCCTAATCGTATTTCCACAATACCTGAATTGTTTCTTTCTGGCTGCTTGTAATATTTTCTCCTTGACCTAGGAACTCTGGAATTTGGCTATAATACTCTTAGCAGTTTTTCTTTTGCAGTCTCTTTCAGGAAGTGATTGGTGAATTGTTTCCATTTCTATTTTACCTTCTGGTTCTAGAATATCAGGGCAGTTTTCCTTGATAATTTCTTGGAAGATGATGTCTAGAATCCTTTTTTGATCATGGTTTTCAGGTAGACCAACAATTTTTAAATTATCTCTCTTGAATCCATTTTCCAGGTCAGTTGTTTTTCCAATGAGATGTTTCACATTGTCTTCTCTTTTTTCATTCTTTTGGTTTTGTTTTATAATTTCTTGGTTTCTCATAAAATCATTAGCTTCTATCTGCTCCATTCTAATTTTTAAAGAACTATTTTCTTCAGTGAGTTTTTGAACCTCCTTTTCCATTTGGCTCATTCTGCTTTTTTAAAACATTCTTCTTCTCATTGATTTTTGGACCTATTTTGCCAGTTGGGTTAGCTTGTTTTTCAAGGTGTTATTTTCTTCAGTATTTTTTTTTTTGGGTCTCCTTTAGCAAGCTGTTGACTCACTTTTCATGATTTTCTTGCATTGCTCTCATTTCTCTCCCCAATTTTTCCTCCACCTCTCTTACTTTATTTTCAAAATCCTTTTTGAGCTCTTCCGTGACCTGAGACTATTGCATATTTTTTTGGAGGTTTTGGATGTAGACGCCTTGACTTTGATGTCTTCCTCTGATGGTATTTTTTTTCTCCCTCATTCAAAAGGATGGAAGGGAACACCTTTTCACCAAGAAAGTAACCTTCTATAGTATTATGTTTTCCCCTTTTGGGGCATTTTCCCCATCCAGTTACTTGACTTTTGATTTCTTTGCCAAGTGTAGGGTAAACGACCCTAGACTTCAGAGGTTTTGTGTAGCTGATATCTCTAAGGACCTGTAAGTTCTAAGTTCCTCCAAGGTGGCACAATCAAGGGAGAAGAGTTTACTCCTCTCCTGGTCTGTGCTCTGATCTGTAAGAAACCACAAGCACTCTTTTCAGCCCTTGAACTGCAAGTAGCGTTCCCCCTCCACAGCCACCTACAGCTCCACCATGTCAGTGCCAGTGCTCCTCTTCACTCTAGGACTGCCAGTAAGGGGTAATACGGAGATCAGCTGTTTGATTCCCTCAGGATCTCTAGGCTGAGTGTTCCAAATGTGGATGTGCTGCTGCAGCAGCTGTCCCTGCCCTTGGGCTGGGACTGGGGCCCTACCAGCTTCCCTGTCACCCAAGGTGAACAAGCCTACTTACTGACCTGTGAAGCCATCTTTAGCATTTGAGAAATCTGGGAACCACAGCTGCTGCCTATGATTCCATGTCCTGCAACCTGCACCCGTCCCAGTGTCTGCTCAGTTCTAAAGATATAATCATAATCCCTCAACCTCCTTGTTTCTTTCAGTTATCTTCTTATTTTTCTTATATACAATGTTAAAATGGAAGGATCAGCTTCTCTACTATCATCATATACTATAAAATGACTCCCCCTTTAGTTCCCCTCTCAGCAAGATCATGTCTTTTGTCTTCACTACTTAACTGAAACTGAAACTATCATCAATGGCAGTCTCTTCAAAGATGATCTCATGCTTCTTTCTGGCTGTTTGACTGCCCTTGAGCATCTTAGAATCATTGAACCTTTTTTTTTTCTTGAAAGGGTCTCTCAGAGATCATTTGATCAAACCTCCCACCAAATAGCAGAATTCTTTCAAAAATCCCTGACATATGATCAGTCGGTCCCTATTGACAAAACTTATAATTCAAAACTTCTTTCCTGTAACTTCTATCCACTGAGACAGCAGTTGAGTTGTTGTGGTTCCATTGTTTCAGTCATGTTGAAATCGTCATGACCTAATTTGGAATTTTCTTGGCAAAGTGGTTTGCCAATTCCTTTTACACTTTATTTTTACAGATAAGGATACTGAGGCAAACAGGATTAAATGACTCAGTAATAAGTGTCTGAGGCCAGATTTAAACTCAGGAAGATGAGTTTTCTGATTTCAGGCTTGGCACTCTAGCCATTGAGTCACTTAGCTGCCCCTTTGCAATTGATACTTGATATCAAATTTTCTTGGCTTCAAGAATGCTTCATCATTATACCTCTCTTTTTGGAATTATACTGAAGAAATTAAATTCATTTTCTATACTACAGACTTTAATATATTTGAAGATACTTAAGAATTACAGAATCTCAGAGTCTGAATGGGTTATAGGGACCATCCAATATAATTTATTTAATCAAATTTATTTCTCAGCAGAAATCCCTTCTACAACATACACCAGTGCTTATCCAGCCTTCCCTGGAAGATCTCAGGCAAAGGGGAGTGACTACCTACTAAGGCTGCAAATTCCACTTTTGGATAGTTGACAATGATTATGAGGGAATTTTTCTCATATAGAACCCCAATTTGCCATTTTTACAACTTCCACCCACTGCTCTACTCTCTACTTTGGGGCCTAGTAGAACAAATGTAACCCCTTCTCTACATGACTTCTCATTTTGAAGACAACTATTGTATCCCCACCAAGCCTTCTCTTCAAAATAAAAATTCCTAGTTCCTTTAACTAATAGTTTCCTACTATCTAGGTCAGTTGGATTTGAGGGTGTTTCATCTTGTCAATTTTGTTATGTTGTTATTCAGTCATTTTAGTCACATCCAACTCTTCATGATCCCTTTTGGGCTTTTCTTGGCAAAGATACTTGTTTGCCATTTCCTTTTCCACTTCATTTTTAGATGAGGAAACTGAGGCAAACAGGTTTAAGTAACTTGCCTAGGATCACACAGCTAGTAAATGTCTAAGGCTGGATTTGAACTCAGGTCTTCTGGACTCCAGGTCCAAAACTCTATCCTTTGCACCACATAGACACCTAGCTGTCCCCCTAGCTTATCAACACCATTTTCAAACTGTGGAAATGATTGAGACCTTTAGCCCAATACTCTGGACATATGCTGAGGCATCTAAGTGGTGAAGTGCTTAAAGCACTTAGCCTGGAACCATATCAAGCCTCTGACACTTACTAGCAAGTCACATCATCTGCTTTCACTGGCTCAACTTTTTACTGGGGATAATAAATGTACCTACCTCCCAGCATTGTCGTGAGGAACAAATGAGATAAATAGTTGTAAAAAGTACTTAGTACACTGCCTGGCACATAGTAGGCATCTTAATAAATGTTTATAGCCTTCTTTTCCTTTTCCTTCCCCTTCTGAACAAGACTGAATGCGACTAAACTATCATTGCTCTTGTTCTGGATATGATACTAAGATTGTATTCCTTTTTGGTTAGCCATCAAGGTATACTCTAAATGTTCTCACAGGTATATATTCTAAACTTCTTGAACTATTCCTCATATAAAATTATTTTCAGACCTTTTTAGCATCTTGATTGATTGCTCTCCTCTGGTTGTATTTAATCCAAAAAATGTGCTTCTTTTATCAATGTCCCTTTTGCCCAAAATTGAACTCAGTGCTCTATGTATGTTCTAATCTATATCAAGATACTATTATCTGATATCAGAAGACTGTTATCACCATTAATCTAACTAATATACTTTAAAAAGGTAATTCTGCCTAAAAGTAACTCATTACCTTTTTTTTTTTTTTTTTTTTTGTAAATAAGCACCACACAATTGGGTAACACAAGAGATAGAGCACTGGACCTATAGTTAGGATGACCTAAATTCAAATCCAGCTTTAGATGTTTATTACTTATGTGACCCTGGGAAAGTCACTTTACCTCTCTTTGCCTGAGTTTCCTCCACTATAAAATGGGGATAATAATAGAACCTACCTCCAACAATTGTCATGAGGATCAAATGAGATAGTATTTGTAAAGTGCTTAATGCAGTGTCTGATACATAGTGGCCACTATATAAGTGCTAGCTCTTTAAAATTAATTTATTTGTTTTTAGTTTTCAACAATCACTTCCGTAAGTCTTAAATTTTCTCCCTCTCCCTCCTCCTCTCCTTCCCCTAGATGGCTTGCAATCTTGTAAGGATTCTATGCTTAACATTCTTATTAAACACATTTTCACATTAGTCGTGTTGCACAAAACGAATGGGAGAAACTATTATTACATAACTCTTACCTTCTGTTGAACTCATAGTCAACTAAAATTGTTACGTCTTGACACATATTGATGCAGAGCCAAGGCTTTCTCATTCTGTGCCTGTATCTTTTTTTTAATTTAAGTGTAGACTTTACGTTTATGCTACTAAATGCCATAATTAGTTTGGCCCATCATTCTGTCATAGTGAAATATTTTAAATATAAATTCTCTTTTACAACATTAGCTATCTCTTCTCTCCATCTGTTTCATTTGAAAATGTAACAAAGAACATTATCAATATCTTCACTGAAGTAATTTATAAAAGACCTGAATGAGGCAGGACCAAGGATAGAGTCCAAGATGCTAACAAATAGTCTCCAGGCTGACATCAATCTATTCACCAAGCACATTACTCAACCAGCATTAATCCAATTCATAATACCATCATCCAGCCCAAACCTCTCCATTTTCATTTCATCATTTGTTAGGTGTCTTCTCCATGCTAATTGCTGAGGATACAAAGATAAAAATGATGCAAACTTTTCCCCCTGCATCCCAAGAAGTTTAAAATGTAGTTCAATTTAATAGGGAGGATTAGTCACACTCACAAATATAATATAAGGTATAACACTATGGAATTTAGGAGCCTTGCTGGAATCCCAACATACTATGTCTGTGGCATTCACTTTTTCTCCTCTTTTGCTTGATGTTTTCCATTGCTTTGGTCATAAAGGTTGAAAAGCATTTCTTTCCCATTGTACCTGTCTGTCTTCCCACTCTGTGGCTTTTTGTGGTTTCTCATCTGTCTCTTGCTTGCTGATTGTGGGTATCTCCAGAATGTGGGCAGTTATGTGTGGCAGTTGGAAAGAATGCCAGAACTGGAGTTAGGAAGACTCCTCTTCCTGAGTTCAAATCTGGCCTCAGACACTTACTAGCTGTGTGACTCTTGGGTAAGTCATTTAATTCCATTTGCCTCACTTTCTTATCTGTAAAATGAACTGGAGAAGGAAATGGCAAAACTCTCCAGTATCTTTGTGAAGAAAACCCTAAATGGGGTCATGAAGAGTTGGACACCACCAAAAGGAACTGCATAACAACAACATTCTCCCAAGAGAATGTCCTGGTTTCTCTCTTCTCCTCATATTATATAATTCCTCAAATCAGAAACATATCTACAGAATTTTCTTTTCTTTTTCCATCAAGTTTTTATAAAATTGCACCTTTCAGAACTGATGCCATAGAGGATAGAGTGGAATTGGAAAGACTCTTTTTCACATCTGACCACAGACACTTATTACTTATGTGACTCTGGTCAAGTCATTTAACCTCTGCTTGCCTCAGTTTCCTCAGTGAGAAAGATAGGAATAATAATAGCACCTACCTCTCAAGACTGATGTGAATATCAAATGAGATAATAATTGTAAAGCATGTAGCAGAGTGCTTGGCACATAATAGGTGCTATATAAATGCTCATTTCTTCCCTCTTCCTTTCTTTCCCCTTTCTTACTGCAGCATCCCAACTCAATTTTAGAATTTCTAAAAGGATATTATCTTCAAACTTTCTGGCTATTATTTTTGTCATTGCCTTGGAGGCATCTTTTCTCTCAGCATGATAGTAAATTAAGGATCTAGATTAGGAGGGTGGAAAAAATGTTTATTAATGACAGAGGCTTTGGTGCTGGGAATTACATTTCAATTTGGCATTCCTCAGACTTCAGACAGTGAGCAAAGCGCTCTCTCAGTATCTGATCTGAGAATTATGCTCCGCATCCCTTTTGTGCTGGGAGGGACTCAATCTCATTTGCTACTTTTTCTTCTCTGGATTTTGGCAGGAGTGGATAAATATACTGAAAAGGAGGCATGGATAGAGTTCTATCTCTACTGAAAGCTTTATATGGGAGCACAATACTGACTAATTACTGTACCTGAAAGACCTTCAATTGAAAAATGCGTCTTGGACCAGAGACTACTTTGCAATTAACATTTAACAAAGGGTATTCTCTCACTCCTAATGAATGGTGAATGGGAACATGCCCAAGGATTCATATTTCCTTGATTTTATGTTAACATTTATTTTACCTGGTTGTTTTTTTTTTCATTGTCAGCACAAAAATTTCATATTTCTGAAAGGCAATGGTATTGAAACAGGCACAAACCAAATTACTTTTCAGACTCTATAGTGTGAAATGATTTCTTTACCTCCCCACCAAAAAAAATCATAGTAGAAAGCAGTCTTGCATTTTGGGCTTCCCATTTACATGGACTATTTTTGGCCTACCTGTGGTAGAACATTCTGAGCTCATACCGGTCTGATCAAACACAGTAGGACACACTGTAACTTGACTTTAACATAGTGATATCATTTTGGTCCTCTTTGAGAACGAAGGACAACCAACCAGACCATTTAAGATTTTATATAACAAATTGGTCAAAGGCCAGGCGGAGTGCTCAGAAGCTGGCTTAGGGACAAAATCTAAATTTCTGAGTCTATTATAAGAATTGTTCTAATTTTTGTTTCCTAAGACTTTAAATCTTCATCACCTTCTAGTTTCCCTGGCTTCCTTCAAGCCCCAACTAAAGTCCCATCTTCTGCAAAAACCTTTCTCACTCTTTGACAATGAAGAAGAAACACAAAAAAACACAGGACAGGAAAGGAAAGGAAAAGAAAGGGCAAAAAAGGGAAAAAAAGGAAAGGAAAGGAAAGGAAAACCCCCACTTAAATCCAATTCACTTGCAAGTCATGGCATCACCTTCCTGATGTCATGGTACTGTTTGAGAATGAACAGCAACAAGTTGGTTAATGTTATCTACCCTATTACACTGTGGGTTCCTTGAGAGCAGGGACTGTTTTTGGTTTGTTTGTTTTGCTTTTCTTTGTATCTTTATCATTTAGCACTGTTACCTGACACATGGTAGGTACTTAATGAATGCTTGTTGACTTGACTTGACATGACTTAGCAGTGCATTTGAAAAGCTGAAATCTCTGTGCCTAAAGAGGCTGAATCAAGGTTTCTAATCATATAATTGGCAGTCAGTTGATGTAGTGAACAGCATACTGGGCTGAAGTCAGGAAGACTCCACTGTTTGAGTTCAAATCTTGGCCTCAGACACTTTCTAACTATGTGACCCTGGGCATGTCACTTAGTACTGTTTGTCTCAATTTCCTCATCTGTAAAATATTTTTAAGTCCCCAAAGCTTAAGGAGGCTTGGTTGTGTATTGGTTTTATTTCCCTTGAGAATTTGCTAAACAGGAACAAGTATACTTGCCCTTACATAAAAATGAGAATTCAGACTTGAATTGTTGCACACATTTCCTTTGTACTAACATATACAGCACTTGTTTTATGGATGGCGTCCATAAAAGTAAAGACCACAAGTAATGGAAGATTCAATATCCCTGAGAACCAAAAACCATTTTTCTTCCTATTGTCAGGTATTCAGCCTATCATAGTTGAAGCAAGGAAACATCTCTCTTACCCCAGGATGCAGATGTTTGACAAGAATTCATTCATTTATATTCATTCATCAAAAAGACACATTTAACTCAAAGATGATCAACACAAGCAGATGTCAGACATATGGGGATGAGAAAAGAGAAAGGGGGCAAAGATACCACAGAAGTGTAACAGATAGGACAGTGATATGCAATGTATTTTTAACAACTGCCACTATCATTGAAGGTAGCTAACCTATGCTAAAAGAGTCAACATCAAGGATGCCACCAATGACAGCGATCTGGTTTGGGCTATTTGCCTCTATTGAGATGAGAGGAGTTCTCTTAAATTTTGTAGTTTTATGAGTAAGATATTCAGAGGATGTTACAAACTGGGAAATTCCCCACCTATGGTTTTGCTGTTATTCAAAATGGTGTCCTGTAGTATCATTTTAGATCTTAGATCCAGGGAAGTCCACTGTGTAAAGCAGGTTGTTCATTCTTTGTTTTGAAGAGGACTAATGACATCACAGTGTAATGTCTTGACTTGTGTGTGAATTAGATTTAAATGAGGCAGAATTGCACAAAGTCATCAGCTTCACTCTCTCTTCCAGAGTCATGAAGTACAGTGGCAAGACACAAGTCAAGATGGCTGGTGATGGCCCAGGATGCAGTGGAAGACCTTAGTGTCTTTGATGTCTGATGAAATTCTAAGGGCTCAACAGGACCAACTTTAGCTGTCTTTGGATAGTTAAATTGGAACAAATTGTTCTTATTCACTATTCCACTCAGGTACGTCTCCACATGCTTGGGAGAGACACTGACAAGTTTGAGGCCTGTTGGCTGTCCTCCATTTGAGTTAGTCCATCTACTGAAATAGTTTATGGGGTATGGCTGCTGTGAATGCTACAGCTTCTTGTAGCCACGGATGAGAGTTGAGTGACAGGTAGATACCAATGATGGATGAGCAGTCCTAAAAAAGGCTCAGCAAGCCCTTATGCTAGAAGTGATAGTCATCTTTGAACATCCCATAAACCCTAACAGATAGCCCTAGCTAGTCTATGTTTGTGTATAATAAGAAAGAAGAACAGAACTGGTCTAGGTATCCTAGCCTTACCCACATGATAAAGCCAAGAGGAGGAATTATGGATCTGCCCTGGAACTCTGATAATACAATAGTATGGGATGAGGAACACAATCACTACAACCAATCAAAACAGATCAAAAAGTTGGGAAGACCAACTGACATTTCTTGCATCTTTCTTCATGATCTGCTATGACTTCCCCAGCTTGAATCTTGCCTCTTGAAACATATTTCATACTTATCTCAGCCTTTTAGGATTTGACGCTCTAATGAGACCCTTATGGAATGCTGACCTGACTTTTTGGTTCATGATTGCTTAGTTCTCAGTTCATGCTGTAACCCTTTTCAGAACAGGATTGCTCTTTCTCCAAATTAGTGCTTGCTTAGTTATCAGTTATGTTCACTCTTCCCTTGGTGGGATATAATAGGATTGTCTAATGCCCCTAGACTATGGGCAGCTAAATAACACAGTGGAGAGTGTACTGGATCTGGTGTCAGGAAGACTCACCTCCCTGAGTTCAAATCTCATCTCAAACACTTACTAGCTGTTTGACCCTGGGCAAGTTGTTTAACCCTGTTTGCCTCAGTTTCCTCATCTGTAAAATAACTTGGAGGAGGAAAATGGGAAACCACTCCAACATCTTTGCCAAGAAAACCCCAAATGGGGACACAAAGACTCAGATGCTATTCAAATGACAACAACAAAATGCCCTTAGATAACTTGAAGCTAATGGCATTTTTAATTCTGGAAAGGGGATTTTATATTTAGCAAACCTGAAGTGTCAATTGACCTAGACCTCTGAGGAACTGGCTTTTTTATGGAGTATATCTGCTATTTATTCTATAAAAAATTAGTTGCTGGTTCTTACAGTGAAAGGAGTCCCCTGACAGTACTCAGTGGGTCCACACCCTTCCATTAGGTGAACAAATGACCTCTTAGAATTCCTGACCTTGTGTATATTTTTCATTGACTTTCTTACATGACCAAGCATTCCCTACAATGTGAAGCAAGGTGACCTTCAAGGTATTTCACCCAATGGATAAAGGTAGCCTAGCTGTCCATGGCTTCTCATTTAATGCTTGAAGGATTAGTGATTCCACTGGTGTGTATACTCCTCCACCAATATAGATTGTAATTTTATATCTTTGTAGATTGTTTTCTTGAATTTCTATGACTAGAAATTTCAACACCCCACAGCCAACTTGACTATAAATCTCTCTGAATTCAGCCAAGCTAGTTCTAAGAGGACAGAGAAACTGTTATCAGACCCACAAACTGATTTTTTTTTCCTATTAGAAAATAAGACACATATGGGCAATGATTGTCTTATTTTGGGATTTTTATCGCTGTTAACTAGTGGTGTGCCTACTAGGTGTGGGGAATCTGTGGCCTTCTGGGTCCTCAGTGGTAGCCCTTTGAGTCAATACAAATTTGAATTCAGTGAAAGGGCTGCGCTTGAGGACCCAGAGGTCACATGTGACCTTGAGGCCATAGATTCCCTACCCCAGGTAGGCCTTAGTAAATGCTTAATACCAAAAGTGGTATAGAAGAAAGCATAGAGGATTTGGATTCAGAGCACAGGAATTGGAATTCCTGCCCTGCTTACTCCCTGTGTGACCTAAGTTATTTAGTTTCTTTGGACCACCATTCCTCATCTGTAGATAAGGCAGTTGGATAAGATGATCTCCAAGATCCCTTCTAGCTTTAGAGACCACCAGCACAGTGGACAGAGTGCTGGACTTGTCAGGAAGATCCAAATTTAAACGCAGCATCAGACACTTGACCTTGGACAAGTTATTTTACTCTATTTGTCCCAGTTTCCTCCCTCTAAAAAAGGAATAATAATAGCACTTAACTCTCAAGAAGATTGTTATGAAAATCAAATATGATAGTATTAGTAAAGTGCTTAGCACAGTGCAGGTCACATAGTAGGTGCTTAATAAATACTTCTTTCCTTCCTGCCTAAATCTGTGATCTTAAGTTGTTATTGCTCAGTCCTTTCAATCATGTCCTTTTAAGGTTTTCCTGGCAAAGATATGGGAGTGATTTTGCCATTTCTTTCTTCAGCTTATTTGGCCAATAAGGAACTGAGGCAAACAGGGTTAAATGACTAGCCTGGGGTCACACAGCTAGTAAGTATCTAAGGCTGGATTTAAACTTCTGAAGAAGAGTCTTCCTGATTCCAAGTCCAGTGATCTGTCCACTGCATCACTTAGCTGCCCTATATGATTCTCTGAGCCTATTAATAAGTACTTGTTGATTGATTGGCTGATTGGATCTGCTGAAACTTATGTTCTGGGGGCATATCCTTTTAGAACTCAAGGAACTCCATATGACAAGGAGGAATCATAGGGGAATAATCCCTACAGACAATGTACAAGGGTTTGTATTATTAGAGAAGAACTCAAAGCAAAGGTTGAGTTGGAAGGGATTTCAAAGTCTTTCTAGTACAACCCATATCTGACGGAGAATTTTCTCTTCAACATTTCCCTAAAATGATAATGAAGTTTCTTTTTTTAAGACTCTCAGGGAGAAAGAACTCACTTCCCCTTCAGGTGGCCCCTTTCACTGTTGGACAGTTCTAATCATTAGGCTTTTCTTTATATCAAGGCAAAATCTTCCTGAAGTCATATTCCACCTCCTAATTTTGTCCTTTGGGGTCAAGAACATGTCTCAAATCTTTGAAGATTTCTATTACATCATCCCTAAATATTCTTCTCTGCAGTCTCCATGCTCTTCTTTTCTCACTCCCAGTCCTTCAGACATTTCAGTTTATCTTACACTGGAAAGAATTCTGGGTTTGAAACCAAAGGAATAATGTTTGGGGGAAAAAAGATGTTTATATCTACCATACTTCCTTCAATTAAAGGGTCAAAGAAGCAGTAAACAAACTGCATTTCCTGTGTGTCTTTTTTAAAAATTAATGTTTCAGACTACTTAGTGTCAAGAATAAGAAAACCTTGTGAGTTTGCTAGTAGGAAGGGGTATTATCCCTCTGTAGCATTTCAAGTTTGTATTCACTTCACAGTGCTTATGTTTGTATTGTGTTTCTGATTTGTAGATTTGAGACCAAAATCAAAGGCATTTGTCATCTCTCTTGCTCAGTGTGTAATAATAGCATTTGCTGTGGTCTGAACCATAGGATGCAAACTGCAGAATAAGAGGGTTAGGATCTCATTGCCAGGAGTTCCTGTGGTTATAGCTGAGTAATGCACAATTGATTCCTGTCAGAGACAGCAGCATTAGTGATTTCCCACTATTTCCCACCAGCACTAATGATCAGATAGTACTGTGGCCCCACCACTCATATGGCTACAAGCAGAGTTTTGTTTACAGGCTGATCTATACTTTATTATCTTCAAGGAATTGATGAGTTTGTGAGTGTGAACACTGTCTCCACCAATACAGAGCTAATGCCTATTGCAGTCCTTGTCCATGTTTCCATAAGACCTCCATAGCGAATTCACCAATGAGATGAAAACCTTCTGCTTATTTTAATATGTCCAACACCAGGACTCTTCCTCTCTTCATTCTCATACAAACTCTATGCCTAGCCCGCCTTCTTTATAGATCAGATCCTGGATATTTTTCAGGCTACTTCTCATGAAGAAGTTATTTTCAGTAGCAGGAAGCAAGACTACTTATAGTTCCCATGTATGTCTCTATTATCATTCAGGGTCAGGCAACAGAATGTCTGTGTCTGTAGTCTGAGAACTAGTCAAGATAAGGGCAGAGAGTTTCATTATCACATTTATTTGGTCTATAGTAAGTCATACACATGTCTCTGAATCTATGATCTTTGATCTCATTAGTCTCATTATTCCTGGTGATGCTATGGATTGAAACTATCCAGATTCAAACTATCTCAGAGTGATACTTGTCCATATCATTCCTTCATAATGACCATTGAAAGAAATTTTTATTACTTGTAATTCTTTCTTCTTTCTTTTCTTTTCTTTTCTTTTCCTTTCCTTTCCTTTCCTTTCCTTTCCTTTCCTTTCCTTTCCTTTCCTTTCCTTTCCTTTCCTTTCCTTTCCTTTCCTTTCCTTTCCTTTCCTTTCCTTTCCTTTCTTCCTTCCCTTCTTCTGGAAATCTCCACTTCGTTGCTCTGTGGCTTCTGCTGCTGTAGAATTTGTTCAGAGTCTTTCTTTACAGGTATTTCATGGGCTGTGGGGGAAGAGCTAGTGTATGTGCATCTTTCTACTCCACCATCTTGGCTCCACCCCTCACTTGCATTTTTTCACATGATTAATTACTGAGTTGATTCTGTGAGTTTGAGCTACTTGCCCTGGGTCAGATAGCTTTGGTGGTAGAAACCAAGTACAATCAAAGACTATGGTACTTCCAGTGACTATCAGTGATTTGCCTATAATTGGGGCTTTAATAGATGTCTAATAATAGCATTTATAAAGTCTTTAAAGTTTGTGCCATAAAGCACAACATATTAAATGTGGTATTATATTAGATATCATATTATATGTAATATATGTTACATATTATGTCATAAATGTTACCTAATTTGATCTTTACATCAACCCTTATCATTATTTCCATTTTATAGACTGCTGTTGTTATCCTCATTTTACAGATGAGAAAGCCACTGAGAGAGATAAAGAGGCTTACCAAGAGTCACATTGCTAGTTTAGTGTCTAAAGAAGGATTTGAGCTTCTGTTTTGCTAACTTCAAGTCCCACTCTCTGTTCATGGCACCACCTACTTCCCTATGCTTGAAATGTATCTTGGGAACTAGAGATATCAGACCACAAAGGAAGGAACCAGGAGTTCCTCAAAACTGAAAATTCTGGGATGTGTTAGCATGTTAATGTTAGTGCTAGAATTAATAGAGAGATGGAGCATTGGTTCTGAGACACAGTGAGGCTGCACATGCTGAGGTTGCCCTTTACCATTGGCCCTTTGCCTGAGGAGAAAAGTTGTTGTTGCTCAGTTATGTCGAACTCTTTGTGACACTGCTTTTGAGTTTTTCTTGGTAAAGGTACTGGAGTGCTTTGCCATTTCTTTTTTCAGCTCATTTTACAGATGAGGAAACTGAGGCAAACAGGGTTAAATGACTTGCCCAGGGTCACACAGCTAGTGAATGTCTGAAGCCAGATTTTAACCCAAGAAGATGAGTAGTCCTGATTTCAGAATGCATACATTAATTTGTAGAATCATAGATTTAGAGTAGGGAGGAAGGACCTTCAAAAGCCCCATAGTCTAATCCTCTCACTTTACAAATGAAGAAACAGAGACCCAGGGACATTAAATGATTTGCCCCAAGTCACATAGGTAGTAAATGGCAAAGGTAGCATTTTTCCTGAGGAAAAAGAGAAAGCCACTATTAATTAGCCCTTGAACTGTGCCAGCACATCTGCCCCATGAATTATGGACTCCCATAAGAGAAAAGTAGTCTAAACTGAGAACTACAGTTATCCTTTCCACATGGTGACTTTCCACATTGTTACTTCCCCATCGTGATTTAGATATAATCATAGGTTGGCATAAGAAATTCAATGAGAATTTTTTTTGGAGTTTCATGGAAACTGCAGATGACAAGCAAAGGCCAGCAGATGAACTGAAAAAGTTGAGAAATTCAGATGCATTTCTACACACACACACACACACACACACACACACACATAAATATATGTATATATACATATATATGTGTATATATATACACACACACAATGTACATATACATACATGCATTCACATACACATATATATATGTATATATGTATGTATATGTATAGTTGTCTAATAGTAACATATTTCATCTTTCAATACCATAAATATATCCAAGTTTTATAATAAGTTACTGTAAACATACCCCATGAACAAAGAAGAAGAAAAAAAAGACTTTTTCTCTATATGAAGAGGTCAAAAAATCTTACACAGATTTTTTTGGATCATGGGGGTGCCATGTCTCTAACCCCCAATAAGTGGAAGGCATAATTGTATTTGAACTCAGTCTTTAAGAGCTTTACCAGTTTTTGTTGTCCTGATCCTTCTGAAAAGGACATGATCTGATTAAACTCTTGGGGATTGAAAGCAACATGTTTTCTGACAGTAGCTTACTTTTGGAAGTACATGAGACACTAATGTCCAAATTACAGTAAGATTCTGAGAAAAATCAGGGAGTCATTCCTTGGGCTCCCCACAATGATATTTCTACAATAGCTACTAACCGTTCTAAACCAGCTTTGTGATGATATTCTCCTTTGGTTTAAAGATCCTCAGTTTTCTCATTCGTAAAATGAAGGGGTTGCACTAGCTGTTTTCTAATCTTAATTCTCATAATAAATCCTATGATTCAAATAAATGGCTAAAATGGCTATCTACAGGTCTTAGTGATGCTTTTAATACTTTCTCTGCTACTCTGCAATCTTCATGGTGAGTTTTCCCCCAATTTGTATGGGCTTTTGATACTCAGAGAAAATTTAGAAGGTTGGGAAGGAATGTCAGTGTGACTTATCTTTGTGTAGAGGATAAATAAATAGTTATGATAGGTGACAGCTTTATTGGATGTTCTGCATTTGACTAGAGAAAGAACTGACATGGAACCAGCAATAGCCTTTGTTCTCTTGCACAAGAACTGATGGCCCACTGTGTTCTGGATATGCTTATATCAGTAACTTCCAAAAAAATGGGTTAGGTGAAAGCATGGTACAATGGAAAGAATCTTTAGTTTTGAGCCAATAGACAAGACTAAGTCTTTGCTCAACCACCTCAGTATCCTTGGTGAAATAATTTAAACTCCCTGGACCTCAGTTTCCTCACCTGTACAAGGAAGGTATTGGATTTGAGAACCTCTAAGTGTCCTTCCAGATCAACATCTATAGTTTTAAGTAATGACTCCTTTCAACCAGTATAACAAAGATTTTTATTGATTGGATATTTCATCCATGTGTGATTAATGATACTCTAATTATACTTAGGATGAAAAATTTAGAAGTATAAAACACCTTCAATAGCATCTAGATCAGAAGTTCTTAATCTTTTTTTGTAACACGGGCCCCTTTGGCAGTATGGCAAAGTCTATGGACCCCTTTGCAGAATAATGTTTTAAATGATAAAATAAAATACATGGGATTACAAAGGAAGCAAGTTGGTTGTTGTTCTTCATGCTCATAGAGGACCAAAATGACATCACTATGTTGGGGTCAAGGTACAATATGTCCAACTGTGACTGATCAGACCAATATAAGCTCAGAAAGATCTATCACAGATCAGACACAAATTGTTTATATAAACATTTGAAGTGGAGCTGTCTCTAAATTTGAATGTCTCTTGTTTCTTTTAAGCTACTGCAATTCTACTTTCGTCATAGAGCACAGTGATACAGTCA